>NC_091141.1:10431846-10684346 GCF_041381155.1 Argopecten irradians | reverse complement strand
CTCTCCCTTTTTCTTAAAAAACTTAATCCTCTACTATTATCGTAATGATGATGCTACTATGAAATCAAAATATTCTACATTTATGATTTAGGTTTTTTTTTTTCTTATTGCACCATGAATGAAATATTTATACTTTGTGTTTCGTACATGTGAAATGTAAAAATGTTGAGAGTAATTGCTATATAATAATGTCTTAATGTTATGTACATATACTTGTCCATCCTGTCATGCTTATACACTTGTATTTGTTTTATCCCTCATGTTACACATCATAATGTGTCTGGGTGTAAAAATAAAATCGTTGAAATCTATCTGTTGTTTTTAAATGCCAAAGTATATTACAATGACTGCCAATTATCAGCGACAGTTTGACAGTGTGATGTTTTGAAATAAGATCAGCTTAAACTAGTAAACAAACAACCCTGTTTTTCTATGGCTGTAACTCTGTAAATACAAACAAGACAAAAGTTTTGTGTAGAAATGAGGTTGAAAGTCCTTTATTGTCGATGCATGTTATAACATGTCTACGTTGATCAGAGCGCCAAGTCTTGGATTAATTGTAAAGCAGACAGAGAAAATACATTGTATATACTCACCAAATTACATACGACAGCACTGAGGTCAATTGGTTAATCGACATGTCCTTGTCTATCTATTGTATATATATATATATATAAATCATGATCATACGTAAAAATATTTCCAAAATTTGTTCATTTTGCTGCATGCCTTGACTTGTAAAGAACTGTCTTATCTAATTAACCGAAGCACTTAATCTTACGGATCGCAGCATTTCAAATTTAAAAGTTGAATAAGATCAGAAGTAAGATTTGACAAGATCAAATATTTGATTAAAAAAACTTCAAATTAATTAAAGATTAAGTGATAAGCAGAACCTCAGAAAAACATTAATAGGCGAACTGAATACCAAGATTCAACTACATTTGTATCTACAAGCTTCAAGTAAGGGGAGACGATTCAATCAATCAATCATCTTAGTAATACCCAGCCAACTACTACCACTATGCCACCCACGGTGAGACAGAGGGAGTCTCATGTTTATATTACTACACATTTCAAAGGTTAAAAATTTCTTTGATTAACCTACAACACGCCAATAATTGTACAATGTTTCAACCTGGAGGATGGATGATAATTTATTTATGCCTACTACTAGGTAAATATATGTCTGGAGTTTCTCCTTTACCACATAAAACCCCGGTATACTTACTTTCTAACACCTACTCTACCCCACCCATTTGTACGCATACAAAAAAGCACGGGTGACCTACAAGTACAACCTATCTAGTTCCCACTTACTACACACCTTATGCATTGTTTCGTTAATCTCACGATCAGCTTTACAACTTTGATGAACTGTAAGACATTGGCCGCCCTATCCTATCGCGGGCATCATTTCCGAAGCTGACAGAATAAGTGTTGCAGTGATGGCTTTTCACCTGCTATTGACCATCACAGGCCATCTACCTATCAATCTTCATTCCTTATCTTGTTGGGGCTATCTCAGTTTATTCCATTAACTTAGATAAAAATGATTCTTTATAATAATGTTTTAAATATTGAAATAAATAATATTTTAAATTTTAAAATAAATAATATTTTACAAATTTTTACTCATTACATTTGCATGTTTGACATGGGACGCCTGAGTTATTTGAATGGTTTTTTAAAGAACTTTGTAAAAATTCTTCAAGTGATGGGAATTAGATTCTGCTATTTGTTGAAGTTGAGAAGAAGATTTTTGAATTTTAATAATGTAAAAGCTATTTGACCTCTTTTGATCCCGGCCCTTAGACCGCTAGGTGTCAGTCAGGGAAATGTCAAGTTCAACCGCCATCTCATACTGATAATTTCCACAGGGACCTGGCACGACTTTTTTTTAAACTAACAGTATACATGTATATATATTATAGTATCAAGGGTATGAACTCAGCGGTCGAGAAAAAACGGACCTATTTTTTTCAAACCGTGATTATTTTAATAAATGGGTTCTATACAACATTGACTGATATCTTACACTAAAGAGAAATAATTTATCTTTCCATTGAGTGCTTGATGAACAAAATTGGCCAAGTATTGACCAAGTTATGGCTTGATGAATCGGGAAATTTACGAAAAATATGCTAGGTAGACATTTCCCTGTCCGGTCGAAATGTCGTCTCGGCTCTAATGGGTACCTCAAAAACCAAGCCAAAATCACAAAATCTACGCTTGTAGCGCTAAACTATGGTGGCTGATTACGGCCATCTCGTGTTGTTGTGTTGTCGCCTTGTCGAGTTGTCGCGGTCTCAAAACTGCGACAACCCGAGATTTAACAGTTAAAATGTCGACTTGTCGCGTTTTCGAACCGCGACAAGTCGACAACACGACAAGACGACAAGGTCGACAACACAACAAGGCGACAACACGACAAGTCGACAACTCGACAACACGACAAGTCGACATTTTACCGCGACAACACGAGATTCTGTACGCGCTAATTAGCGTGTTTGAAATGTCGACTTGTCGTGTTGTCGACTTGTCGTTTTGTCGTGTTGTCGACTTGTCGCGGTTCGAAAACGCGACAAGTCGACAATTTAACTGTTAAATCTCGGGTTGTCGCAGTTTGAGACCGCGACAACTCGACAAGGCGATAACACGACAAGGCGACAACACAACAACACGAGATGGCCGTAATCAGCCACCATAGCCACAAGCGTAGATTTTGTGATTTTGGCTTGGTTTTTGTGGTACCCATTAGAGCCGAGACGACATTTCGACCGGACAGGGAAATGTCTACCTAGCATATTTTTCGTAAATTTCCCGATTCATCAAGCCATAACTTGGTCAATACTTGGCCAATTTTGTTCATCAAGCACTCAATGGAAAGATAAATTATTTCTCTTTAGTGTAAGTCAATGTTGTATAGAAACCATTTATTAAAATAATCATGGTTTTTAAAAAATAGGTCCGTTTTTCTCGACCGCCGAGTTCATACCCTTGATACTTTAATATATGTATGTATACTATTGGTTAAAAAAAAATTCGTGCCAGGTCCCTGTGGATAATTCTGACAACATTTGACTCATTTTCTATAACAAATAATTGAATAATTCTCAAAAATGTGTTTTCCCTATAGAGAAACGCGAGACCCAGGGGTCATATAATTCACATTTTTTGTAAAGAACCTTGAGACCTTTTCAGCTATGAAGAGAATTTGACTCTACAATTTTTAGAATTTCAGAAGCAGTTTTAAGTTTTAGCCTATTTGACCACTTTTGGTCCAACCCTTGGGGGGTTGGGGCCATATAACTCACAATTTGGGTTGACCTATGGGGATGAATGGTTCCTGCAAAATTTCAACGAATTTAGTTAAGTTATTTTCGAGAAGAACTCGATAATGTAACTTGTTTATCGCCTTACGACGACGAACGAGGACGATGGACGGCGGTGAACAAAAGTTGATTAGAATAGGTCACTTGAGACTTCACCTTAGATGACCTTAAAACCTAAATGAAGTTCAAACACAAATTCAAATACTTATTTGCATTATGTTTCTTTTAACTTATTTGCACAAATATAAGAATTTTATTCAAATATAATTGGCATTCTTAAGACACACAACGTTGGTTAAAATAGCAATAACGTTATTATTCATCAGTGGTATATCCTTCTTAATTATACAATCGATCTCAAGATATGTGTTCGATTGCTTATCATGGGCTATCTATGCTGACAAACACACTCCAGTATTCAAAGTTGTAGTCTTAGTTACAACTTCAGGCCACGGTTAAAGGTCGGTGACAGGATTAGGGTATTATATAAGGGTCTCAAATAAATCCCCTGTGAGGTCAAACATCATTACGTATTTGTACCACATTATGTATACATGTACAATTTTTTGTAAACGTTTATTTGACGTACGGAAAAATTCCTTTAAAACTTTAGTCTGTAAATGTAATAACGTACATGTCAGACAGAACATGTACAATGCTACTATCCTGACAAGTCTTGTCCTTTTGATGCATAGCCTTACTTATTTTATGTCGAAGGAGGTTATAGGGCTCAAACGATTACACGATAAATGGATTCTGTGGGTAGATAATGTGTTAAATTTCAATTCTATGACTCATTATTCACATTGCGCATTAATAATAATGCTATTGATTATAATTACAATGAAACTGTACAATCATACATTGAAAATGCATATATATATATATACCATGGATAAGTACATTCATATACTTGTAATGGAGAAATATAACCATACAAAGTACCTTTGCAATAAAATAATAATGTTTGGGAATAATGTGTCTAGCCTCGGAGATGGGCGGCACACATGACATCGGCTTTGTCCATGCTGGCTTATCAGCAGTAGAATCATATGTTTTTAAAAGAGAATGAAATAACGATAAAATCAAATAAAATAAAGATTCAATTAAATAGGCCCAACATAACATAATAATAAATGAAAATAGTGTACACATGTAATAATAACATCAAATAAAGCAATGATATATGTCAATTAAATAGTCACTTAAAGATGCTCCACCGCTGACAATTGGTATTTTTTCAATACCAAAAACAGGAACAGACGATTTAGTGTTTTCTTCAGTTACAAAAGTTACTTACTTTACACCATTACCACCATTGAAAAGTTTGAGCTTCTAATTCTACATCAAGTTGAAAATATGAAAGATAATTAATTGCATCCCGAAAAAAAATCCGTGGCACAATATCCTATATGGAATGAAGTACTGATTGTGCATGCACCAAAGGCAAAATAAATTAGCTTATATTACTTTTTGTGTGAATTAGACATATATATGTAAGATTAAACACCATTTATTATTCTAATGATGAATGCCATTTATGCTCTGTCGGCGGTGGAGCATCTTTAATGAAACAATGATGAAATCGATTGATATAATGATACAATACTATGATATCATAAATGAAGATAAAGTAATGGTAGAAGCAAATGATATATTGATAAAATCAAATATTGATAAAACGATACCATATATCAAATTAAGATCAAATCATATAATTATAAAAAACATATAATATAATGAAAACACAAATTCATATAGCATAGTTGATCCACACGAGACAGCTATGCCTTCAGATTTGTTATGACATGTATCATGAAGAATTTTATGATATAAGTGCTACATTATGTATCTTTTGAACATTGGTTAAAATTTTAATTCAGTATTATTTAATTTGATTTCCACAAACTTTCTTAACTTTATTTTCTTCTTGTGACATGATATTTTAAAGCTATATTTTGTACATGTATCTATTCACGTCTGTTTCAGTTAATTACTCTATATATAACATATGGTTAATTGTAATTTATTCATTGTGTTTTTATAGCTCATCTACCCTTTGAAGTTAATTATCCAAACTGGTCTTACTAGTAATATGGCACTTACGACTCAGACAATAGATAAGCTAATTATCTCACCTGTCCGAGTACTGACCAGCCATAATAGAGTCATATACATGCCAGGTGTCACCCATTGTATCAATTGTACATTTAATTCCATGTCTCATATTTTGTCATCAGTTAGGATCTAGAGCTCGGTCTCTACGGGTCGATTTTCGGACACTCCGGAAATCGCCTTCCGACTCATAGAAAAGTGATTTAATAAATTCGTATTTGAACAACTAATCAACGTCTTTGGATTTTATACCAGGACAAGGAAAATATTACAACTACCGGAAATTCCGTTGTGATAAATTGGTGGAGAAATATCCGGAGTAACTTGCCACATTTATTTGTGTAAGACAAGGACGTATATGAGAAGGATAAGTCACACTGGGTTTTGGGGAAGTCCAAGGCAGGCGCTTTCGTGTTTGTGCACTGACCGTGACGTTGGGCGACGACTGATTTTCCTTTGATATCCGCCGGCGCAGCCTTTGATGTAGCTTGCGGGTGCGAGGGTTACCGTCTTACTTTCTGAAGCGGTGCTGTCATTTCATGAGCTGTCGATTTTTTTTAACGGAAATTTAAGACATATCCCCTAAACATTCCGTCTTTAAAGCAAGTTATAAACGTCGTGGAATTTAATAAACTTTACAATGGTGTTTCGTTTGACTCGATAAGACAAGTATTTGTTGAGAAAAACGGTTTTTATTCCCGGTTCATAGGCGTCTCGCGTGGTGTTTAGTAATGTAAAGAGACAGACACGAATCCTTCTCACTTATAAATCCTTGGTGTAAGACGAGTTACGCACAAGATTCCTATAACCTCTACTGCCAAGTGACATTTCCCAAAGGATCATCAGAATCACACAGACTGGAAAGCAAACCAAGGCTGTGTTCGCCAAATTTTGGAACCCGCCAGAATTACGTCTTTTATGACAGAAACAATCAGGATGGCGAATGTCGCATGTTACAGATGCGGTGATAAATTCGTTCCCAATCATGTGTTGTGGTGTCCTGCGAATGGCTGTTACTGTTTCCGGTGTGGAAATATTGGCCATTTATCTCGAATGTGCTTAAGTCGGACTAGACATCGTACTGAAAACTTCAGTAATACAGGATCGTCTCCCTGGACCAGACAGCGTCCCAAACCTACTTTACTTCCTGTTCCTGCTCATGCACTATGTTTTGTAAACGTTTACTTGACGTACGGAAAAATACGTGTAATACTATAGTTTACTTAGAATTAGGTAGATACCGTGTGATGCCTTTAAGAAAATTAAGAATATTTAAGTATTGATTGAAACTATAAGAAACTCAAAACTGTATCCTGTATATTCCAGAAATACGTTGGTCACCGTGACAATGTTTACACCGGACCATAACATTCTTCTGGTCAAGATTTTTTGTCATTGCACTACGTCATGACCAAAACATGGTTTGTGTTTCGTTTACTGAGGTCAAGCATTGACATGCTTTATTGTATTGTACCGAGATCTTCTCGGTTAGCGGAATGCTATCGCTCTCTATGTTATAATCAAATGGTGTCTGTCATATACACCACCTAAGTTAGCTGAACATATTTAGTGCCCAGTTAATACTTTCTCTTTGGCTATGCCAGTTATCGGAAATATTTTCGCCGGCCGAAAGTATGACCGTGACGTAATCGCACCGAATGTTTGAAAATATTGACATAATCTCATTTCTCCAATATAAACAGCAGTATGTATATCAACAATGTATGTGCTGTTACAAAACTCTCAGAGACATGCTTCCTCCTAAAAGACCCCGAAGACTTTATTCATTTCTTCTCTAATAAGATTCCCTTCCTCGTCCTCGATAATTTTGCTTTGGTACTACATTCCAGAGGTGGACATTACAACAGTGATAGTGACCCCTTAAATATCGAGGATGAGTCCAGAGGTGTATATGATGACAGTGATAGTAACTCCTGGATTATCGAGAATGTCTCTACACAAACATATTATTTCTAATCATGTTTATGTTGTACCTGCCAGACACGGAAAAAGCCCTGTCAACTAACCGACTGTTGATCTTAGATTATTTTGATCGATCTTAACGCCATATACTGTACTATGTACTGTGGTTTGAATTGATTTGGTGGTGTATTAGATTTTTTAACTCATTTGGTAAATTGAGCTTCACAAGTTATATATACATATACTTAAATCGGATTGATTGATTGACTTTGCTTACTGGTGTGTTTATTTCCCAATTTCGTCGTGGGTACATGTACATACAAATCCTGATCATTTATGTTATCTTAATGCCAAAGTATATCACAATGGTTGTCATTTAGAGTTAGATAAGGTATTGTTAAGGCTGGTCTATAGCCAAACAAACAATCATATATTCTTCCTTTAAAACTTTAGCCTGTTATGCTAGGTTTACACTATGTTCCCGGCGACCACGGTAGCCCCGTTTGCCCGGAACGTGGTGCGCCGTGGAATTTTGTCGATTTTTGTCTCTGTATTCAAGTTGAGCTAGGTCTTGTGAAGTTTTGCCAGGGTGTTTTACGAATTACGTGGTGGACCGTGGATATAGGGGAAAGTTCTGTTCCCGGAGGTTAAAGGTACACTACGGCTTTAGCACGGTCTATCAAGGATACCACTACGTTCTCTCTAGGCCTGTTACGATCTGATGAGGTCTGCTACGTTTTACACGTTTCGATCAAGCTCCGATACGTTTTTCACGGTCCGCCAAGGCTTACTAGGGATGGAAGTCTGATGCCGTGCTTTATTGGAGCAAATGAAACAATACTTATTGCCGAAAATGTCATTTCAAACAAGTTTTGATTACAAAATGTCTTAAAAGAGAAGAAAATCTTAATTATATTTGGTATACATTATTATAGCCAATTGTGTCTACGCAAATATTTTTTTTTCTGTAATGGTTCTCACTTAATCTACCTTTTGCAATAATAGCTTTGGTATAATTTGATGGTTTAAATGTGTTGGATAATGACTATTTCTATTTATTAATACAAATAATTCCATGAAGTAGCAAATATGTACCAGGCCAGGCAATAATACTCCATCATATATTGCTTGCAACGTAAGACCGTAATAAGACGTAACAAGCCGTATCACGTCGGGCTTTCAACCGCTATAAGCCGTGATGTGTCTTGACAGACCGCATCAAAACGGTTATCATTCACCCTGGCTTGCCGTCAAAACCTTGACAAACCTGGACAAAACGGCACAAAACGTGCAGCCAGTCTGCATCAACCGTGATAAAACGTGGAAAAAACGCAACAGAACGTCACAAAACTTGAAATCCCCGTGAGAATCCGGGGAACGTGCTTGCTGCCCGTTGCACCACGGATCGTCTGGAAGTTTTGTTACGGCCTCGTACGCGCTGCTTCGTTTTGTTACGTCAATCCCGTTTTATTACGTTCTGTGGCGTTCACCATCTGTACCGTGACTGCCGTGGCAAATTTTTTGACAGTTTAAAAATCTAGCACGGCATCCACGGTAGTCACGACCGCTCACGTTTGTCTATCACGTCCTTCTGCGTTGTCTCGCGTTGTCTCGCGGTCACCACGTTTTGTCCACGGTGGTCTGAAACGGGGCTGCCGTGGCCGCCGGGAACATAGTGTAAACCTAGCATAAATGTAATAACGTACATGTCAGACAGAACATGTACAATGCTACTATCCTGACAAGTCTTGTCCTTTTGATGCATAGCCTTACTTATTTTATGTCGAAGGAGGTTATAGGGCTCAAACGATTACACGATAAACGGATTCTGTGGGTAGATAATGTGTTAAATTTCAATTCTATGACTCATTATTCACATTGCGCATTAATAATAATGCTATTGATTATAATTACAATGAAACTGTACAACCATACATTGAAAATGCATATATATATATACCATGGATAAGTACATTCATATACTTGTAATGGAGAAATATAACCATACAAAGTACCTTTGCAATAAAATAATAATGTTTGGGAATAATGTGTCTAGCCTCGGAGATGGGCGGCACACATGATCGGCTTTGTCCATGCTGGCTTATCAGCAGTAGAATCATATGTTTTTAAAAGAGAATGAAATAACGATAAAATCAAATCAAATAAAGATTCAATTAAATAGGCCCAACATAACATAATAATAAATGAAAATAGTGTACACATGTAATAATAACATCAAATAAAGCAATGATATATGTCAATTAAATAAAGTCACTTAAAGATGCTCCACCGCTGACAATTGGTATTTTTTCACTACCAAAAACAGGAACAGACGATTTAGTGTTTTCTTCAGTTACAAAAGTTACTTACTTTACACCATTACCACCATTGAAAAGTTTGAGCTTCTAATTCTACATCAAGTTGAAAATATAAAAGATAATTAATTGCATCCCGAAAAAAATCCGTGGCACAATATCCTATATGGAATGAAGTACTGATTGTGCATGCACCAAAGGCAAAATAAATTAGCTTATATTACTTTTTGTGTGAATTAGACATATTATTCTAATGATGAATGCCATTTATGCTCTGTCGGCGGTGGAGCATCTTTAATGAAACAATGATGAAATCGATTGATATAATGATACAATACTATGATATCATAAATGAAGATAAAGTAATGGTAGAAGCAAATGATATATTGATAAAATCAAATATTGATAAAACGATACCATATATCAAATTAAGATCAAATCATATAATTATAAAAAACATATAATATAATGAAAACACAAATTCATATAGCATAGTTGATCCACACGAGACAGCTATGCCTTCAGATTTGTTATGACATGCATGTACATGTATGTAGTCCAGGAGTGGATGTTATAACAACAGTGATAGTAACCCTTGGGATATCGCGGATGACACTATGTTTGTAAAAAGTTATCAATATGTATACCTTCATATACATATATTACCAAATTTCAATCTAGGTCGTCACCACTTATTAGATATCTGAAAGAGCTATTCATTCCTACTAAGACATGGATCACAGCAGGATAACCCAGTTCTCCAACTAGTTAGCGGTGTAACAAAACCGAGTCGTATGGCCAAAGGGAGGTAACACATATAGTTTGCTCTTACAAGCAATAACAATCTGTAAAAAAAAGAAACCCCCAAATACATGTATTATTTCTTTTCAAACTATTTTTGTGAACAAACAAGTGGTTTTGTTTATTTTTCATATTGCCAGTATTGCATTTAGTAAAACAATCACAAGTCAACTTAGCCAAGGATAGTGTATTTGGTACAATACTGCCCGGGAGAGTATCGAACTGAATACCCTTAGCTAGCGAAGCTGATAAGATAAGAAGTCTAATCAAATTCTCTGAAACATAAAGAATGAAAACATTCCGAATTATTTCAATACACGTAAAAATGACTTCCGGGAAATTTAAACTTATTACTTCCATCCAAGCTTCCTTTTGACATCGCAATTTAGATGCCCAACATGCGCAACACAACTGGTTTTTGCGCTACACGTGCATAGCCAATAAATCCGTAATGTTCCCGTAACAATAGCAATACTCTCTGTTTCCTTGATACGTGCGTTATATATTCGTAATTATTTGTTACATATCTTCAAGGTTGGGCAATTTTCCCTATTTGTAGATCAAAAGACGTTTTGACGGATTGTATTTTCTTTCAGGTATACCATATCGGGTACGTATATTCGTTATACACTCACGGGAGACCATCCGTTACCGTATTCGCATTTGTTCGTCATACATTTGATTTAAACATATTTTATTGTGTAATTTTTATATACAATGGGATTGGGCACAAGTTTTCCAACTTATATGAAGCCCTCTCCCTACAGAATTATAATCAATTTTATAACAAAGAATACAAAAATGGCAAAATATACATATTTACATATTTAAAAGATTTTAGAGAGAGAGAGAGAGAGAGGGGGGAGAAAGAGAGAGAGAGAGAGAGAGAGAGGAAGAGAGAGTTTATTTAAATAAATGTATATAATTACTTAATTTATTGAAGTGTATGTATTTGTGATCACTCCCGATGCTGACGACTGAAGTTGTACTGATCGCTGTTCTTGTCTCGCTGCTTTACTTAAAGTTCATCACATCCCGTGCCTTGGTATCTTTCTCCTGTCAATCTGTTGCTTTCTTAATTACGTTTCTCTTCGATCGTCAGCATCGGAAGGATATTAAGAAACATTTTTTTATTACATATAGTTCATATTATAAATAGGAAACGTAAAGGAGGAGGGAGGGGGGTTAAAACCTATTACATTCAGTTATATACTCTTGAGTGCTCTGACATATTGTAATGTTATCTTCAATAGTTAAATCTGGACTTCCATGTAGTAGTAGCTGCAGATCTAAAGGAATGAAGTTGTTTAATGTTCGAAATAATTGAATTCTCTGGTCAGCGTAATTATTACATGTAAAGAAGAAGTGATGGGCATCCTCAATGGGATGCCCACATTGGCATTGCTGGTAATCTATTAAATTAGAGCGGAATAAATCATTGTTAAGGGTACTACATCTATTTCTTAATCTGGCATGCAATATATTTGCTTTTCTATTTCCAATAGAATAATAAATAGGTACTTTTGTAAGATTATTCAGAGACTTTTTAAAAATGTTATATGAAACACTATTTCTAATATTTATATCTAGCTGGTTCCAAAGTCGAATAGTGGAAGGAAAATACGATGCATTTGAGAGCTGGAGACGGAAATAAGGTAAAGTAAAGTTGTTAGCATTTCGAAGATTATAGGAAGAATTTTCTGAGACTAGTGGGGGTAATAATGAATAGAGGTAGTTGGGTGTAATTTTGTTATTTATTTTGTAAAATAGTTGTAGTTTTCTACGGGAACGACGGGAAGTAAGTGGTTCTAGACCGCTTTCCAAATACAGTGAATTTCTGCTAGCGTAAGACGGTAGTCCAGTAATTATTCTAGCAGATTCAAGCTGAAGTTTTTCTAATTTTTCTGCGTCACTAAGAGAGCACCCATCCCAAACCTCACAACAGTATTCAAACAGTGGCCGAATGTATGACTTGTAAATTTTTATTAAAGTTTGTTTATTAAGAATATATTTAAGTTTTCGAAGAACACTTACCTGTTTTGATACCTGTTTACATATATTATCAATGTGGATATTCCATTTACAATTAGCTTCCAAAGTTACTCCTAAGTGCTTATGATTATCTACAAAATCTACACTTACATTATTGAATTTGATATCGATTATGTGATTATGTTCCGTATTAGAAATAAGTAAGGCTTCCGTCTTTTGGGGGTTAAAAGTTACTAACCATTTATTTGCCCAATTTTGAATTTTACTAAGGTCTTCGTTAATTTTAGTTTCTATTTCTTAAAATTGATGGCCCAGAGCATAGCAAAGAAGTATCATCAGCAAATAATTTAGAAAGACTTTCGAGGTTGTCAGAAATATCATTAATATACAATATAAAAAGGAACGGACCTAATACTGAGCCTTGGGGGACACCAGAATTTGTAGATTTGACGGAAGATTTACTATTTCCTACAAAAACTTGCTGTTTCCGATTACTGATGTAATTTTTTAACCAATTTAGCAATTTTCCGCCTATACCATAATTTGCTAGTTTAACATTCAGTCCCTTGTGCCACACACGATCGAATGCTTTCGAAATATCACAGAAAACTACGTGAGTACGTTGATAGAAGCAACCGATTGCCGCCCGATATTGTACTAAATCATTACCCATGATCATCAAATAACAAGCTACAGATGGGGCGGTAACCGGCTGAATTTACCATACATATATATACATTATAATCAGGGCACTCAGGCTTTAGAAAAAAGAGACAGGGATCATGAAAGGAAAGGTCAAGGTTTATAGTAAAGAGAAAGAACTTATAGAGAAAACAGGAGATGTTCATAAGTTGTATAGATAAGATATTCAAAAGGAAAAAAAACCGTATTTTCAGAGTACAAACGTTCACAAACATACCGTTAAATAAAAGTTAGGTGGTGGTGAGACAATTGATTTTAAAGCTACATGTACGCATATACGAATGACAAATTACAAAAAAAAAAAAAAAAAAAAAAAACAAAAAAAATAAAAAAATTATCACTTATTTGTAAACTTATTATTTGCTGACATTTTTTGTAGTGGATGATTTATACAGGCATTTATATTATTTTTTTTTTTACAATTTGTTATAACTAATTTTAACAAAGATAAAAAGGAGAAGAAAAAAAAATGTTGAAATTATATATACATATATATTTTTTTGTTGCGTCTAAAGATGGGAATGTTATTCAGACAACAGAAGCAAACTATTAATTTCTTACAAAACTATATATGTAGGTATATTCTATGAAAACAAAAAAATAATTAAAGCTATGTACAAATGCATAATTTGGTTTCATTGTAGGAGTAAATCTAAATGGTATTTTGTATATAATTGTGATAATAAATATACATAATGCCAATTAAGTATGTAATTTAATACTATTCACTAATTAGGTATGCATTTATGATACCAGTTGATAATTAGGCATGTAATTATGATACCAGACACTAATATATATATATATATATATATATACTATATATGAAATTATGATAACAGACACTTATTAGGTATGCATTTATGATAATAGTTGCTTATTAGGTATTTAGTTTGATACCAGTTGCTAAATAAGTATGTAATTATGGTACCAACGACTAATTAGGTATTGTAATTATGATACCAGTGACTAATTAGGTATGTAATTAAGATAAACAGTTGCTAATTAGGTATATAATTTGATACCAGTTGCTAACTAGGTATGTAATTATGATACCAGTGACTAATTAAGTATGTAATTATGATACCAGACACTTATTAGATATAAAATTATGATGTCAGACACTAGATATGCAAATTTGAATACCAGACACTAATTTCATTGTTTTGCTATTATGATACCAGATATTAATTAGGTATGTAATTTTGATACCCGACACTAATAAGGTATCGTTATGATAACTAACACTTTAGTACATTTGTATTAATATTATTTGACACAATGATTTATATGACACTAAGAAAAGGATGTGGGTATAATACAATTAAGTGCATGTATGGAATTATAATACCATTATACCAGGCAATAATCAGGTATATATTTATGATACCAGGCACTAATTAGGTATATAATTATGATACCAGGCACTAATTAGGTATATAATTAAGATACCAGGCACTAATTAGGTATATAATTATGATACCAGGCACTAATTAGGTATATAATTATGATACCAGGCACTAGTTAGGTATATAATTATGATACCAGGCACTAATTAGGTATATAATTAAGACACCAGTCACTAATTATGCATATAATTTTGATACCAGACACTTATTGGTATGCAATGGTTCATTATGATACCAGATACTAATTAGGTATGTAATCATGATGTCAGCGAATAGTCAGGTATGTAATTATGATACCAGACTTTAATTTGGTATGTTATGATACCAGTTAATTATCAGGTGTGTAATTATAGCACCAGGCACTATATAATTTTATATATCAGCTGATAATCAGGTATGCAATTGTGATACTAGACACTAATTAGGTAAGTAATTTTGATACTACACACTAATTAGTTATATTATTATGATATCAGACACCTATATCATTATGTGTTAGACACTAATTTGGTATGTAATTATGATACCAGTTGCTAATTAGGTAAGTAATTATGATACCAGTTGCTAATTAGGTAAGTAAGTATGATACCAGACACTTATATCATTATGTGTTAGACACTAATTTGGTATGTAATTATGATACCAGTTGCTAATTAGGTAAGTAATTATGATACCAGTTGCTAATTAGGTAAGTAATTATGATACCAGACACTTATATCATTATGTGTTAGACACTAATTAGGTATGTAATTATGATACCAGTTGCTAATTAGGTAAGTAATTATGATACCAGACACTTATATCATTATGTGTTAGACACTAATTAGGTAAGTAATTATGATACCAGTTGCTAATTAGGTAAGTAATTATGATACCAGACACTTATATCATTATGTGTTAGACACTACTTTGGTATGTAATTATGATACTAGGTACTGATTAGGATTGCAATTATGATACCAGACACTTATATCATTATGTGTTAGACACTACTTTGGTATGTAATTATGATACTAGGTACTGATTACTGATTAGGATTGCAATTATGATACCAGCTAATTATCAGGTATGTATTTGTGATACAAGACACTAATTTGGTATTCAATTGTGATACCAGTTGCTAATAAGGTATATAATCATGATACCAGCCAATTTCAGGTATGTAGTTATGATACCAGACACTAATTAGGTATGTTATGTTACCAGTCACTAGTTAGTTTTGTTATGATACCAGACATTAGTTAGGTATGTAATTATGTTAACAGTCACTAATGAGGTATGCAATTATGACACCAGTTGCTAATGAGGTATGTAATTATTTTACCAGCTAGTTTTCAGGTATGTATTGTGATACCAGAAGCTAATTAGGTATGTTATGATACCAATCACTAGTTAGTTATGTTATGATACCAGACATTAGTTAGGTATGTAATTATGTTAACAGTCACTAATGAGGTATGCAATTATGATACCAGTTGCTAATGAGGTATGTAATTATTTTACCAGCTAGTTTTCAGGTATGTATTGTGATACCAGAAACTAATTAGGTATGTTATGATACCAGTCACTAGTTAGATATGTTATGATACCAGCCGACTATCAGGTATGTAATTATAATACCAGACACAATTTTGACACCAGCTTATTATCAGGTATGTGTTTGTGATACCAGGCACTAATTAGGTATGCAATTATGTTACCAGTTGATACTTTGGTAAGTACTTATGATACCAGTTACTAATTAGGAGTGTAATTATGATACCAGCTAATTATCAGGTGTATGTTTGAGATATGAGACACCAATTTGGTATGCAATTATGATAACAGTTTCTTATTAGGTATGTAATCATGATACCAGTCAATTTTCAGGTGTATATATTTAAGATCTCAGACACTAATTTTGTATATAATTATTATACCAGTCCCTAATTTAGTATTTAATTATAATACCAGTCACTAATTTGGTATATAATTATTATACCAGTCATTGATAAGTTATATAAGTATGATACCAGTCACTTATTAGGTATATAACTATGATACCAGAAATTAGTTAGTTATGTTATGATACCAGACATTAGTAAGGTATGTTATGATACCAGACATTAGTTAGGTATGTTATGATACCAGACATTAGTTAGGTATGTTATGATACCAGACACTAATAAGGTATATTATGATACCAGACATTAGTTAGGTATGTTATGATACCAAACACTAAGTACATGTATAATAATATTAATTGACACAATGACTTAGATGACAATAAATAAGGATGTAGCTATAATACAATTTAGTACATGCATGGAATTGTTATACTTCACACTATCGAGTTTTTATTTGTGAAATTTGATCATTTAGTTCCTAGACACATTTCTATACCTCCTCAGTTCCAAGTGCTGGGACTAACTGGAGTAGGTGGGGGATGTTTTGAATTAGTATTTTGTCACTAGATTGGGATAACTTGGCGAATATTCTTCCATCAGCTGTCCAGAAGGAATCGATTTCTTTTTTCCATTTCGCTTTACCCAGTAGCTGTACAATCGACTGACGTTTTTTGGTTAGATCCTCTGTTAAGTAAACTTTATCTCTATCGTTTTTCAGTCTGCGCTTATTTTTGAAGACTTCATTTTTCACATTCCAGCTTCTGAAGCGACATATGATCTGGTACTTTCCATTTCTATTTTCCCTTCCAATAATATGGGAGTGATATATATCATCTCTTCCAATGTTAACACCAAGTTTTGACGTACATATTTCAATAATTTTGGGATCTGAGAATTTCTTTTCTTCGGCGGTAAGTGCGACATTATGGAACCGTAAACTGTTTCGGCGGCCATATTGTTCGAGTTCCTCGATCTTGTCATCCAAGAGGGTTGTGGCCTTGGTTAAATCATTGCTGAGTTTCTTTACGTCATTCTCAAGGGCTACACATTTTTTTGTGAGTGATTCATTGCATGATGTAAGTTTTACGATGATCTTGTCTTGGGATTCTAACTTATCTTTCAAGGGCTTGACAATCTCGTCCATGGTGGTTTTAATTATGGTCTGGATTATTTCTTGCATGTAAGGTACAAATGCTTGGGCCCATACAGGTGCTATTGTCTTTATCAGATTAGGATCTGAGAGTGTTGATTGAATAATAGCATTCATGTCCACTATTTTTCCTTTACCTACATCGATTCTATTGGTCATCACTGGGTTAGAGAGAGACCGTGCATGGCAGGTTCTATCAGAATGCCGAGGGTGGTCAGGGGCATTCGGAGAGGTTTCAAATTTACGTTTATATGGATTGTCTGTATCGGAAGTATTTTCAACATTTGACATCTCTGGGAGTAACCGCCATCGCATTTGAATTCTTTTTTTACATTTGCTCTAGGTTATTAATGTATCCATACTTTATGCTTGGAAAATTGTTATTTTTAGCCAATTTTGTTTCGAATGACAGCGAACGACCGAAACTTGTAAACTTAGGCCCGGTCCCACTGGCGTTTAGGAAGATTTGGGAATGCATTGCGCACAAACTTGGCTGATATTCGCTGAACATACGCAATATTCGTAAATCGTACTTACACTTGTATCTGCCACCCAACATCCGCACACGTCCGCAATTATCCGCAATGGCGTGTTTTCCCGTGCCCAGGATTTTTAACTGCACAAAATTTTAATTTCGGAAATCATTCGCATTAGAAATGCTATTCGTATGCAAGATATACTCAATACATGCTTGTTAAATGCGCTGTATATCCGCTGTTATTCTTTGATATCCGCAACTGACAGGGTTTTGCGGCATATACTAAGGGAAGCTACTCGTCGAGTAAGTTTTCAACCAACTTGACAATTTTCAGCATTATAAACATCAAATAAAGTAACAAAACATCTGTTTATCTTTGTGTGCTCGAATCTACTTTGTCACATTCAGATCTTCCAGTCTACGAAAACGAAAATGAAGATGCAACGAATGTAGACAGTCCTTTTCCAAAACAGGTTTATTTGTTTATCTGTGAGAGTCTCGTTCTTTGTTCTTCGTGTTAATGTCGAGTGTCAAGATGTTTCACGGAACTCTCATCCTAATTTTCTAATTTTCCTAAGACTTCGTAATTTGGTAAAATACAGGATCAATATTGTAAGATCAGAGTCATGTTCAGAGGATCACTGACATCAGCCAATCAGCGCGTCGCATAATGGTTTTGGAATGATTTTATCGAACTCCGGATGCTGTTCTTACAATGACAAAATTTCTATGTTGTCGGTATGTACTCATTGTGACAGCATTATTTTGTGAGCAAACTTCAGACTCGTATTCTTTTAAAAGTATGACGTTAATTAAGCTCGAAAACACATGACGTCAAAGAGTATACTTACCAACAACGCGACGTAAATTAGAAGTATACTAATATGTATACTGTATACTAATGCAGAGTATTCCAGGTAGGATAGATATAGTCTGATATCGCTATAAACAGGGCAGTCACAGAGAAAATGAGGTTCATCTTCCACTTCCGGACAAAAAGGACATTTACGCTGCTCCACTGGCAAGTTTGTGTATCGCCCAGTTTATAGTAACGGTAAAGGGAGACAACCGAGTCTAAGCTTGGCGAGGTGGCTCCTATAGTGACGTGGTATAATTGACGAGATATAATGTTCCGTGATCCTGTCCTTTTTGTGTATTCTGTATGATCTCAATTTACTACCGGTGTTTTCGCTCCACAATTTGCTGAATCAAACGATTTCGTCATTCCTGTTAATAGCGGTAGATATTTTTGCAATTTGCATTTTACCGATGTTTGGTTATCGACAATATCTAAAACTTTGTTTTTTTTTCCTAGTTTACGGACTCTCGCTTCCAAAGAATTTTCTCTCCTGGAAGACCAAATATACACCCTATGTGAAACTCGACCCATATTAACAGTACGTAACCTACTGTAAAGTCTAAAAACTTCCATGTGTTGTTTCGCTTGACATGATTTCCATCCAAAATCTCCAAGAACTCCAACATTTGACGTATATTTATTTTCTCCAAGATAAGCTTTCAGCGCTCGATTTTGTATGCTATTTATTAATCGTTGTTCCGCTATTCCCCAGATGCAGGATCCATATAACATAATTGGTTGTACTAAGGACTCAAACAGTCTGGTATATACAGTGTATGGCATTCCTCCACAAGCGATAAATTTACTTATTACAACTCCAAGTGCCCGGCTGGCTGATTTAGCTAATTCCTGTATGGCGAAGTTCCATGTAAGATTTTGGTCAAACCAGATTCCTAGATATTTATACTTGTCTTTGATGTCAATCGGAGTGTTTTCCAAAGAGTAAGTGGTGTTCGTTAAAGGTGCAGAAGAATGACGGAAGTGAACTTCGTTCGATTTACTGTGGTTTACAGATAGTTTCCATTTTTTACACCATGAACCGACACGATCAATTAGGCGTTGGAGTTTGTCTGGAGTTGACGCGAGTAGTACAATATCGTCTGCATAGAAAAGAGAAGAGATATTAAAATCATCTACAATGATTCCACTATCGATATCACGAAGTTATTTGATCAAGCCATTAAAGTGTCGGTGAAGCCAAACAGCCCTGTTTTAATCCCCTTCCTACGCTGAACCAGTCGGTGAGATGATCATTTACTTTAATACAACATTTGGCGTCATCATAAAGAGACTTTATCGCCTTAAACATGTACCCGTTTACTTCGAGACGTTTAAGTTTAATCCACAGAAGATCACGGTCCACCGTGTCGAACGCTTTTTTCAAGTCTATAAAACAGGCATATGTAGATTGATTGGAACGTTTCCGATTATTAATAATAGAATACAGAACATATATATGATCTTGACATCCTATTTTCCTCCGAAATCCGTTCTGTTCGTCTTCAATTAAATAAACCATAGTTCATTTTCCGATAGATATGGTAGCAGAAATGAAAAATAATATTTAAACTAATTGTCCATATGTTTGGGGTTTTTCTGTGACGAAGTGCCGAAGTGTAATCGTTAACCGCCCCTTTGTATCAAGTAATTATGACATAGGGTTAGAGGTCATCGAAACGTGATTCTGTTACAATAAACAGATGTTGGCATTCAGATTTTTCTTTGTATATTCGTTTTGAATTTTTCGTTATTTAGAATTTGTTTCCTTACCTTCGTGGTACAAATGGAACCACACAAATATATATAAAAGACAATGAATCTGAGTTTACATTTCAATGTTATCATACTACGCAAGACTTCAGACGACTTGAAAGTTCCAAACATAAAAATGTGCTAACAAATACTAAACGCGACACAGCACTTGTTACGAAATTGGGCACATGTCATGTTCACAGATAAACGGGAACCTATTGAAGTTCCCAGAAGCGTCCAGAGCATACCCCAACACTCCACCATTCACGATCCCCACGTAATCATATATGTAGTCGTATTCTGCCTCAGTTAAGCCAAA
Organism: Argopecten irradians; assembly: GCF_041381155.1. Lineage (NCBI taxonomy): Eukaryota > Metazoa > Mollusca > Bivalvia > Pectinida > Pectinidae > Argopecten > Argopecten irradians. The sequence goes on along the minus strand of NC_091141.1, from coordinate 10,663,310 downwards.
GAGAGACCTGTTTACAGGTGCACCATTGAGCCATGTCCAGTCTTTATCGCCTTCGTCTGTGGCGCCAACCCAGTAATATAGCTCTAGAAAAGCAAATGGTAAAGATCAAGGCGGTAGTCACTCATACCCCAAAATATTCTCGAGGTTCAATATTTTTCATTCTTTTTCTATAGAATAAATATGTTGTTATGTAAAAGTTTCGAAGAAATCGCCTCAAAAATTCGTCAATATCTTATCCGCACTGTTAGAATTACCGAGCAACAAAGGAAAGGAAAAAAAAATACTCACGTTTGTTGGAATAGGTGTTCATGAAAATGTTGAAGGCATCGAACTTCTTCTGCGAATCCAGTATGAGGAGATGGCTTCCGCTGGCCTCACATTGGGCGTGGGCACCATCCCAGGATATTCTGGTTGTGGAGAAGTGGAAACACAACCCCCCCGAACTGATGTAAGCATGGGGACACTGGTTAGCTGTAACAAGTGAGAATGTACATCACGTGACGGAAAGAAATATATCTGATTAATTGTCGCAAATTTTGCTCGCAGATATTCGTTGGCAGCTTGTTACAAATCAAAATAGAGCAGTTGCCAGGTACTTGCTGTGTGGTTCAAAAGCTCCATCCTCTGGGAAATTTGTTTTTTCCATAACAAAACCTTGGCATGTTTTTACCATATATAAAAAATGTTATACCTTAAGTGATAATCCTTTTTTGTTAATGGTTTTGCCAAAGTAACTGACAAAAGACATTGTATCGCTGAACTAGCAAAGTTTAAGATCGCTTTTCCGACACAACGGTTGAATGTTCTAAAAGGAATTGATGCTGGGGGGACAAATTTTGTTTATCCTTGTATAGACACCAATCTTAACATTATAGGGAAGATAACAAACCGAAAGGATACAAAAGTCTGAAACCAAAAATGATAACGAGTAAAAGAAATCCTGATGCAGATCCTATCTGCTAAATGTGAAATCGAATTTCAAAAACAGTTCAATGGGGAATTAATATGGAAAAATATACAAAATACCGTTACAACAAATTAAGTAAAAGAATTTCAATGGAAGTGTATGTTGTAATGTTGTAAACAGACGACGGGACGAAACCAAAATGTACTGAGATTTATAAAAACGTTAATATTTTCATAAGTACAGGAGACAAGAAAACAAGAATAATTTTACTGAATGATTAATGTGAGTATTCATTTTTACAATGCAATGGTAATAAGCGTTACAGTATGGAATCTGCTATGTTATTTTATTGCCGATGTTGAGTTTTCGACTTTTGCTAAAATAACTAAAATGTTTCAATAGCTTGCAAATACTTGTAAACTAGTTTTGTTTCTAGACTTTAAGTATAATAAAATTGGGTGACACTAGGCCTAGGCCTCTAATACAGGTAGTATTTATATAAGATTATCTATTAATGACAAGATTGAGTATTGTGAAAACCAACATCCCCAAAGTCTTGCTCCATTGGTCGGTGTGGATGACGTCAGGTTGGTGTACCCTTTGCATTCTCTTGTGTCTGCCAAACTGTTGGCATATCCGCACTGATCGGTCATCAAGCAAAGACTTAAACATTGCACCAACGGCGTGTCCCTTGTGTGGAATAAAGGGTTCCCGAAGACGGTATTCTTCTCGTTTATACATTCCAACCAATGCCTGTCTCTGGTGGGCACCATGGATTGTAAAACTTAAAAAAACAAATCAAGAATTCGTAATCGTTTCTCTTGATATAACCTTACAAAATTTAGTTTTAGAATATTTTTTGTAATTTTTGCCAATGCACTACACACTTACATTTGAATTATACCACAGATAGGTAGGTGGGTAGGTAGTACGTAGGAAGGAATATCAATGACATGGAAAATTAATGACATCATGTGAGAAAACCCAAAACTAAACGAAGCTATTTTACTGTTAGAAAAATGATATAGTTTATAACATATTGCAATCCCATTACCAGCCTACCTACCTGCTGGGTTATAACAGCTATAGAACTGATGTAATATTTATAGCTTGATAGTTTGATAAGTTAACGTCTGGTTGGATTCATGATACAGCATGGATGTGAAGCTCTTTATAACCCTTCGCTCTCCCGCCTATGTGTCGAGCAAATCAATTAACCATTAACGTTTTACAACTAAATATGATACATCATCCTCAAGGTTGCACTAGAAATGTGATAGAATATATAAATGCTATATATTTTTTATGACGGTTGTGGATGGTACATTTTCTCAATTTCACCGTGTAGCCTATGGACAACGTTATATTGTTAGTTTAAATTAATGTTAAATTTTAAACTTAGTACCCCAAACCGAATTTGAATTCTAAAAATTGCAAGTAATCTTGAACATATGCTTTCAAAGAACATTCCCTGACATTTTCTGGGTAGCCATGCAATACAGCCTCAGGCGTCATGAGTGTATTGCCCTAGACCAGCCAGTATTACACCCATAGGTATGAAAGAATATAAGACTCTTTCATATGTGGATATGAAGGATAGGGATATTCTACCCGAGGGTCACAAAATGTAGTAAAACCCGAGGCTTGCCGAGGGTTTTGCAACATTTTGTGACCCCGAGGGTAGAATATCCCTATCCTTCATATCCACTTATGAAAGAGTATTTTTCTTTCATACCTCGACGTTTTATTGAAATTTAACAACTAAAATAGCCCGCCATTTTGAAATAAATTCGATGAAATCCACGACTGGAAGTCGTTTTCCCATACAAGAAAAATTACATGATACTTTCAACACGAATTCCGTTGTTTGCATCTTTTAGAGTAAAATCAGTCATATTTGTGAAAAAAAATGTTAAAATTTTACCGAGGAAATAGAGATTTTGTTGACGCCGTGACGTCACGAGGCTTTATTGCATGAGTAGCCATGCAATACAGCCTCAGGCGACATGAGTGTATTGCCCTAGACCAGCCAGTATTACACGTGTAGGTATGAAAGAATAATAAATACACAACTAAAGATGATTCCCCTTTGGTTAGCAATCCTGGTAAGGATGAAGTCCTACTATACTTAGTCTTTTCAATAACGGTACACGGAAATTATCTCTAGCAACTGTTGTTTACATATAATTTTATATTCTTAAAGTTATGTGTGCCATGATTTTCACACTCACGAATCAAGAGGAGCTTTTAATATTGTATTCACTACCAAAAATTATCAATATCTTCAGAATTATTTTACTTACAGTACATATCTTTTAATTTTAAAGTAAAAATAAGAGCTGACAGCTACAGTCCAGTGAAATAAGCACATACGCACTGTAGTGCAACTAGTACGGCAACGATGTTTTGATCCGTTTCCGGTATCGCTTCGATATACGAGTACCGAGTAGGTAGGTTCCAACTTGTAGAGTTTAAAGACATTGTGCATGGTGTTACAGACCGATATTCAGCTCAAGTGTTAATTAGATATCCTACCTTGTATTAAGATCGTGATTTTTTAACGCTAAGTACTCATATTTGTCTTACAATTGTGACACTTACATACAGCTTGATGCGAGTTCCTAGCAAAAACTTTAAGTTTCATCTGAATCTTGCTTATTATTCAAGATATTCACAGAGTATGACTGAGAAACAAATTATTAGGTTCATATGTATCATCTGATATGCACTTTGCTAAATTTGATGAAGAATAAAGAGTGTTTGACCCATTGTTTACATCGTTGTGTCAGTCTTTGCGCAACGGTTTTGATCGATGATATTGCGAAAAAGTGTACGGTTTGGAGTTTGAGATTGCAACGGTTTGGTATTATTTACATGATGGCATCTCTATGCGTAATAGAATCCAACCGTAACGTATTAACCATTAGGTACAGTTTATATAAATATAGACCCACCAGAGTGCCCATAGACCATTTTTAGACGTTTTAGTAACCTAGATAAAAAATCAGTAAAAATCCTATTCTACATTAAACAAGCGTAGTACAATAATGTAGAATAGGATGTTTACCGATTTTTTTATCTAGACCCCTAAAACGTCTAAAATGGTCTATGGGTACTCTTGTGGGTCCACGATTACATTATAATTAATGTACACATAAATATATAAACTGTAAATAATTATCAGATCCCTAGCTGTGACATTAATTACATTTGTCCAGTTCACCTTTCAAATGATAGTTTGCCGCTGTCCACTCGGTCACACTGACCAATGCATACATAATATTATTACTAATTAGGCACCTTTTCATTATACGAGTGAGCTGTGTGTACCTGCATCTGATATGTACATGATTTCGTATACCGTTTTTATACCCATCATTACAATGCCTATAGGTCTCTCCAATCGTTTGATATGGGATTAAGAAGTTTTTACTTTTGAAAACTTTTGAATTTATGAAACATTTTATCGTGTTACATGAACGAATAACAGAAATGAGAAACCAGTTGCTAAATTCAAAACACAATTTAATTATATATACAATATTATACAGAGATGGTTTACAATGTCTAAAGTAATTGGTGGTGGTACAAGAGTAGTACGATGATTTAAAGTGTTACTTATCTGTATGCGAATGTCCTGGTATAATCATTGATCCTTCCAGGTTTCAAATTAACAGTAATCACAAATCCACAAGGAAATTCAATGTCCACCGATGATTTGTAAAGTTCCAGGCAATATGAATAAATCCACACAAAGTGTTGTAATAATCCACAGATAAAGTCACAATAGCTCTCCCAATAGAATCTTATATGGCGCTGTTCAATTCTTGATATGTCTTATTACAGGTCTCATTACAGTTCTGATTAGCCTTGGGCAGCTGGAGTATATATAGCTTAACCCTAATTCAAGAATATTGGAGAACCTTCTACTTCTAGAAATATCTAACTAAAAACAGTAAACAAGTAAACACACATAACTTTCTGGAAATAGATCATTCTAGATCTCTACTTAAAATCAACATGTTTTACAAACATATTTGTTTATACACGATTATATTCTAGAAAGTTCTATAACCTAAATCAATGATATGACCTTCATAGGATGTATTGATAAAAAAAAGCTATAGGAGTTATCTCCCTTATCTCATAACTACATGTATTAAGTGTCATACATAACACACCCCTCCTTAAAGAAAAGAAAGTTTTCTTGAAAAGGAAACTTTCTTGACATATTAAGTCATATTTAAATCCTTGATAAAGCATCAGCTAGAATATTGTCTTTCCCTTTGATATGTTTGATGTCAAGATTGTACTCTTGCATAGTCCAACTCCACCTGAGAATTCTTTGATTTTTGTTTTTTCATTTTTCCAATGAATGTTAAAGGGTTGTGGTCGGTGAAGACCAACACAGGCACAACTGTAGTGCAGAGATACACATCAAATTGGTTCAAGGCCAAAATCAACGCTAAACATTCTTTCTCAATGGTGGAATAATTTCTCTGGTGTTTGTCAAACTTTTTCGAGAAATAACAAATTGGATGGTCAATTTGTTCAGAACCTTCTTGCATCAAAACAGCACCAACACCTACATCGCTGGCGTCAACAAACAGTTTAAACTGTTTATTAAAATCTGGAGCAGTCAGAATTGGTGAGTTCGATAGTATGGCTTTCAGTTTTTTCAAAGGCAGACTTACATTCGTCTGACCAGACAAATTTGACATTTTTCTTTAACAAAGCAGTAAGTGGAGCTGCTATAACAGAGAAATTTTGACAAAATTTTCTGTAGTATCCAGCCATACCAAGAAACCTCATCAGCTCTCTCTTGCCTCCAGGAGCTGGAAAATCTATAATTGATTCTACTTTGGCCTGAACAGGTTTAACCTGCCCCTGTCCTACAACATGGCCTAAAAAATTCAACAGTTGCATGACAAAATTCACATTTCAATAAGTTTACAGTCAATTTCATGGTAGTGAGTCTTTCGAAGAATTCACGAATCCCGCGTAGATGGTCTTCCCACGTGTCGTGGTAGTTGATGACGTCATCAATGTATCCATCACAGCCTTCAAGGTCTGATATCACGCTGTTAAGAAGACGTTGAAATGTTGCCGGGGCATTCTTCATACATAATGGCATAACTTTGTACTGGTACAAACCTTGTGAAGTTACAAATGCAGACACTTCTTTGGCTCTTTCTGTTAATGGCACCTGCCAATATCCTTTCAACAGGTCAAACTTGCTTACGTACTTGGCTTTGCCAACTTTGTCAATGCAAGAGTCAATCCTTGGAATTGGATAAGAGTCTGTTTTACTGACAGAGTTAACTTTTCTGAAGTCAGTACAGAACCGGTATGTCTTGTCTGGCTTTGGTACCAGAACACATGGAGAGCTCCATTCACTTTTGCTTGGTTCAATAATATCATTGTCCAACATGTATTGAATTTCTTTCTTTAAATGTTCTTCTTTCAAAGGATTGACACGGTTAGGATGTTGCTTGACAGGTGGCGCATCGCCTACATTCCACGTCATGATAGATAGCATCTGTTTTACCTGGTGCATCCGGAAACAAATGCTTAAACTCAAGTATCAAATCTTTCAGTTCATTGCGTTCCTTTTCCGATAGATGACACAATTTCTTGTCCAAGTTCGCGAGCACATCAGAGTTCCGTAACTTAACACCACAGTCTAAACCTACATCTTGTACACCACCATCTAAGTCTAATTTACAAATATCAGCTGTACTTTCACTTTGTGATGGTACAGAGGCCAAAGTAGCAATAGGTTGAGAGGTCTTGCTCTCTTCTCTATCTACATATTTCTTAAGCATATTAACATGACATAATTGAGTTTTCTTGCGCCTCCCTGGAGTTTGTACAATGTAGTTAACATCATCGACCTTTTTCTCAACAACATAAGGTCCAAAATATCTAGCTTGCAAAGGCTGACCCGGTATTGGTAATAGAGCCAAAATTTTGTCACCTGGATCAAAACTTCTTGCACGGGCATCTTTATCATACCATGTTTTCATTTTGGTTTGAGTAAGGGCCAAATTTTCTTTTACCAGTTCACATGCCCTTGTCAACCTTTGCTTAAAGTTAGACACATACTCTAAGAGATTCACTTCAGAATCTTCGTCCAAAATTTTGTCTTACAAAATTTTCAAAGGACCACGTACAGTATGTCCAAACACAAGTTCAAAGGGACTGAAGCCAAGAGATTCTTGTACAGATTCTCTAACGCCAAACAACAACATGTGTATACCTTCGTCCCAATCTCTTTTGTTTTCAAAACAATAAGATCTCATCATATTCTTCAATGTCTGATGAAAACGTTCTAAAGCACCCTGAGACTCTGGATGATAAGCACTAGACTTATACTTCTTGATCTGGAGCTGGTACATGACTTGTTGAAAAATACCAGACATGAAATTCGAACCTTGGTCCGATTGGACAGCTTTTGGAAGACCAACCAGTGTAAAGAATTTAACCAATATTCCTTACACCAATGGTGACAGGCCCAGTAACCAAGTCTGACTTTAAATAAACAGAATGGAGAGGCACATTAACAAAACCTAACTCAAAACAATCGCATACCTACAAAAACGATTTTGGGAGAATTTTAACGGCAAAATTTGTTGTAAATATGCAATAGAGTCGGACATCTTGTACCGCCGTCCTCGAATCCTAGCGTAACCATAAGGATCTGAGAATAAGCTACAGTTCATTTCAATATGGACCAATCAAAGAGCCCATAGACCATGTTTACACGTTTAAGGGGTCTAGATAAAAATCGTTTAACTCACATTCTACAAAGTACGTATATATTGCGAAAGGTGGAAAGCTCCCCGACACACACAAAAAAAAAAAAAAAAAAAAAAAACAAAAAAAATCTACCACGCCTACGCTTTAGCGGCCAAAAATCATTTTTCTAGGAAGTCTTAAGAAACAGATTACTACCGTTGGAAAGAGCGATGCTTTTTCTGTTTAAAATCGTATAAAAGGGTCCATGGGTACTGTGTTGGGTGTACATTGGTACAAACTTTAGCTAATTATCATACTCTTGTGGGCGTAACGTCTTGGTTTCTTGATGTCTCTTCATCGTTTTTGAAATTACGTCAGATTGGATTTCGTTTCCGTTAATAACTGATATTTATATTGTCACTGTTCACATGTACAGTACCTATGTCTGGCTATTAATCCCAATGTATGATTATTCTCAATATTAAAGATGCTCCTCCGCTGACAAATGGTATTTTTTGCGCTGTCAAAACCAGCTGCAGGCGATTTAGTATTTTTCTTCAGTTACAAAAGTTACTTACTTTACTCCATTACCACCATAGAAAAGTTTTAGCTTCTAATTTTACTTAAAGACAAAAATATTAAAAATAATTAATTGCATCCCGAAAAAATTCCATGGCACTATGTCCTAGATGGAATAAAGTACTGAATGTGCATGCACCGAAAGTAAAATATATATCATGTTATATTTTTTGTGTTAATTAGACATATTTATACACGATTTAACACCAATTATTGTTCAAATGATGAGTATCGTTTATGCCCTGTCGGCAATGAAGCATCTTTAACATTGGTAGTTACATGCAGATATTGGTGTACTAATTTCTTCAGAGTTCAAGAGGTCACAAAAAACTGAGTTTAAGTCAATGTGAGAATTCGTTGAATAACGTTAAAGTGTTCTTAAAACTGAAAAAGTATATATATCTTTGTATATTTGGTTTATCGGTAGTCAGATACTGTCATTGTTTAATCGGTTGTTCATGACAACACACAAGAAGAAATCGAACCAAGTATTTCCCCCAAAATCATCAACTGTTTATCAAATAATATTCTTACTTATACAGACGTATCCGAACGCGTTTTGTTATTAAACTTTAGTTTTTTTTTCTTTATAACTGGAACGACTAGTGACTTTGCCCGTGTATCACTAGTGCAATTAAGCATTCGTTGTCATATTTTGACATGCATTGGTGTGTGACATAAATTGGTTGTTCTAGCATATCTATCATGGTGCGGATATATGTTAAAACACAGTCACATGATATATATTTCTATTATGGTGTGTTAATTCGCACCAAGTATTTATAAGTATATTTAAGTCCTTGTGCGTGCTATTTGATATGCTTTTTTTAATTACAATAGCCGATGTATGCAAAAATGTTACTGTATATCAAGCGCATTACGGGATAAACTAGTATACCCATTTCTAGTCTACTACAAAATTAAGATAGCATTACCAGTATTTGAAACTTATTTTACTTGAAGCTTTCCTAAGTCGTCTTACCGCATACACGTTAAATATTATGTCTAATGAACTTAATTCTATAAATAGTACACAAATTGGTCCATTTTTCATGTCATTTTCTGAAAGAAAGAAATACAAACCGTACACTCACTTTTGTTTTTAACTTGTGTCTCAACCGTACACTATTAAAATTCAAAACCATTGCGACACGAGTCTGATATCGAACACAAATTGTTGAATTTCATAAGTATTTTCAACATTGTTGTAAACAAATTATATACCAATGGAAACGAAGCGATACCGGAAACGAATCAAAACAGTGGTAATATTGTAGATCAAAAGATAAAAGATAATGATGCCGTCTTTAGAAGATTCGAAAAGCATGGGAAGCCGGATACGTATAATACTGAACCGGTAGAATTTATATTATAATATGTCCATAATAGTTCCTTATTATGTCCCCCAAGTAACATGTATTTTATAAATCTGTCGTGAAAAGTTTAAATTAGTAAACACCAATTAAACTTACCTTGAGGCAGGTGAATGATAATTAAAACTATAACTGTGAAATCCATTTTTTGTCTCATCTCTACTCCCTCATTTGAAAATTACTTCGTGAACATTATCTGTTCTCTCTATAGCTCCATTATGTACACGCACTTCATTCATTCTATTTTAATAAATGATAAACTTAACTACTTTACTATTGCCTCGCTATTACAACAGTAGAACGAACCATGTGATATATAATGCATATGGAAACGTTTCACAGATGATAGGTATAAGTTGTGCTGTTGATGGCAATACAGTAACACACTGGCAAATATTTTAGCTCCGGTGTAACGTTGAAAATGGTCCCCCGTTGAAAACTGAACATTAAGCGCACTTGTTACACCGACCCGTTGAAAATGGACCCCGTTGAAAGATGACAACATAAGAGCTCGTTTTTATTACGTAACCCAACTTTCCCGATGACTGGCCTCAGTCGACTATCTATCTATCTATCTTGCTTTGGAAAAAAATGAATGCCAAAATTCCAGGTTTTTATTTTTGTCAAAAGCCATGATTAATTTTTTGTACATTTTTATCGATTTTTTTACGATATTATAAAGAAAATAAGTGTAGAAATTAGCAAAACGTTGTCGGACAAATGCATTAGTTTGGTTTGGTTTATTTTTGTTTTATGTCCTATTATCAGCCAGGGTAATTTCAGGACGTGCCAGGTTCAGGAGGTAGTGGAAAGCCAGAGTACCTGGAGAAAAAACACAACACACCAAACCACACAACACCACACCACACAGCACAACACATAACAACATCATAAAACAACACAACATAACATACAACATCACACACACAACAAAACATTATACAACAACATACAAAAACACACAACAACACAGCACACAACAACACCACAACATACAACAACACAACAACACAACTCAACATCACACAGCACAACAAAACATCACATAGCACAACAAAACATCACACAGCACAACAACACACAACACAACCACACAACACAACAACGCAAAATACGACAACACAACACCACAGAACCACACAACATCGCACAATACAACAACATACCAACAAAACACAACACAACAACACACCAAAAACACACAACAACACACAACACAACACCACACAGCCACACAACACTACCACACAGCACAACATCACACAACACCACAAAACCCAACAACACACAACAACACATCACACAAAAACAACACACAACCCAACAACATACAACACTAACAATTAATTAAATGAGGTATTTGTTACGATGATATCACATCACACAAAATTACCATTAAAATCGAGGTGATTACGTTATTTAAATACCAGCACAGAAGGGGCGCTTATATTAGGAATGGCGATAACAGAATTCGAGAATGTTTGTGCAACAGCTATATATGTGTATGTACTTAGGTCATTTTACCAAGGTCATTTTTCAACGGTCATTTTTCAACAGACCTGCCGTTGAGAATTGACCCTAGACGCTGTCAATTTTCAAAGGCATTTTCAATTTTCAACGGCATTCGGGTTCCGTTTTCAACGTTGAAAAATGACCCGAGGTCAATTTTCAACGGAGGTCCATTATCAAACTTCAGGCTGTACACAAAAGTGATAAGAACTGGAGGTATGTAAAATAAATGTCCAATATCGAAAGTTGTGTACTTTTGCTGAGTTTGAAAATGCTCTCACGGAGTGTCGGGGTATCAAGACATATGCCCATAGATCTTGTGTAGACGCACAATCAAAGAAATATACACAGTACCCCCAATGTGTGGAAAGTGACAAATGATCATTTGTATACCGCAAACACACTTTCTTCTGTATCAAGTTATATAACTTATATATGGTATAATCGTAACCAGGAAAAATACAATATCATTTTTTGTCCCGAAATAGTCTGTGAAGAAATAATACGTGTATTTTGGGTTTCTTTCTTTGATGATAAATAATACTTGTGATCATGTTAGTACCAATCTATGTTCTCTAGCCAACTGTTCACCATATTTCTATCGCGGTTACTTTATATCGTGATTTCCATTTCAAAACAAAAGAAGGGCGATTCCTTTATTCCCGATATAAAATTTGAATATCATTATACCATATAGTTGCTAACCGCACAGTCAATATTTGGAACTTATTCTCAGGGATTTATGATAATATCGAAAATCGGGATAGTAAATCGCAAGTGAAAGATAAACGGTTTGCCATTTATCATTTCAAAGTAAATTAATTTTTGAAATGATTATTTCTAAAATGAAATGTTAGAGGAAAATTTAATTCAGCTCATACTAAAATGTTTTATACCGATTATGTATAATAACGTGCATTTGCTTATATTCTGTAACTTGTAAATCAATTATACAAGGTTTTATTGTGTCATATTAAAAAAAAGTTTTTTTTAGAAAGATAGATTACATGCTACATCCATACGGAGTATATTCATGAAACCAAACAGAATTGTTGTAGTTGTGATTGTTACTTATTTACATATACACATAAATATTCCAATAAAATTAAACTTCATATATTCTATATAAGTTGCAAAACAGGTTATGTAGCTTGACACTTTCGGAAAGCGACCTTTTAGAGAGTGAGCAAACCGGAGTGCCCGGAGAAACCCCACATGTTCGGGCAAAAATGATTCCTTACCTTTCAGGTCCGTTCGAGGTAACATATAGAGTTTGCTTCTAATTTTTGACCAGTAATGATAAACATATTTACATGATTGTTTTGAAAAGTATTATTTATCAATAAAGAAAGAAATCTCAAATACATGTCTTATTTCTCCTCAAAGTATTTTCTGACAAAAAAGTGATATTGTAGTTTTCTGATTGCAACTATACCGATCAGTAAAATTTGCTTGATGAATATAATACGATACCCAAAGTCGAGGTGATGATCACTAGAATATATAATAAGTATGATTAAATTCTCTGAAATATAATTAATCCTCCGAGATATTTCAATACACATAAAAGCATCCCATCAGGAAATAGTGAATTTATCTAACTTTATATCTGAAACCTGGTCTAATGTTATGTGCATTTAATCAGGCTAATATTGTTACAATGCTATTATCTCCGTCTATCAGAGGAAAAGTCATATGATTACAAAAGTTTTCGTGCATAACTTAAAGAATGTTACTATTTTCATCTCTAAGAAGTTGAAATTCTCGATATCCCAGGGGTTCCGATCACTTACGATCTCTACACCCCTGGACTATCTCATAGTGAAATTGAAGGCAGCTCAGTGGAAAACATTTAACTAATCAAAGGCTAGCAAAAATTTCCATTGAACACTACAGAGAGAGCGACGCCTAACATCAAAGACGTACAGTCAACCACAGTGTACCGTTATACCGCTCTTTTAATGTTCATCAAACGACTAAATTACCTGTTCTATTCTGTTGCCTCAAGGTTTACTATGAGATTGTCCAGGGGTGTAGAGATCGTAAGTGATAGGAACCCCTGGAGTATAGAGTATGAGAAGTTGACCGAGTAATTTGAAGATACTTTCCCAAAAAAGTGAGTTTACGATTTCATTTCACACCAATGTGTTGTCGTACATTGGGATCCTACATTTTCTCCTTTGAAGGCTTCGCAAAAGCTCTATCGAACATTTTAATATAGAGATGTTTCAAAAATGTTTGACGTCCTATTGTGCTTGTGTTCGCGAAAACTGTTTCGCTTATAAACCAAACAGGAATTTAGATAATGATTTTTCACTCTTCACATATATTAATATATATTTTGTGTGTGTATGTGTGTGTGTGTGTAGGGGGGTGGGGGTGGTATATTTCTTTGATTGGACTTCTATACAAGATTTGAAAACATAGAACTCTACCATGGGGCATTTATTTTACGTACCTCCAGTTCTCACGATTTTCTTTGCCATTTTTTGTGTGCAGCCAGAAGTTTAATAAACGAGAGCTGGAGCTAAAATATTTGCCAGTACGATACTGATTGCAATTAAAATGTAATGGATTTTGCACAAGTTATACAAATCATCTCTGAAAGGTTTCCATATACATTATATAACATGTGGTTCGTTCTACTGATCAAGCATAACAGAAATATTTATAAATATAAAAGTTCATTGCTTATTACATTAGGGTGAATTACGTACGTATACAGAGGGAACAGATAATAACTTTCGCGTAGTAATATTCAAACGAGGGAATAGATATAAGTCTATACATGGATGTCTCAGAAATAGTTTTAATAATCATTCAACTGTCTCAAGGTAAGTTTTAATTCCAAATCAGTATGTAGAGTTGGTGTTTATTAAGTAAAACCTTTGATGACAGACACCTATAAAGATACCTATAAATGACTAGGCGCTTATATCTTTTCAAAAATTATTAAGAATTATTCTAATTTAAGACTTGTTGATAATATTATAAACTATAGCTATATGAAAAGGTTTTTTTGCTTCAACTATGGCTATGTGGAATTCACTTGATATTTCTCTTAGAGACTCTATTTCAATTTCTTCTTTTGATTTAATTGATAAGATAACGTCCTATTAACAGTTATGGTCATGTAAGAACGGCCTCCCATGTATGCGGTGTGTATGTATGTTGTGCGAGATGTGTGTTTTGGGAGACTGCGGTATATTCATGTTGTGTCTTCTTGTATAGTGGAACTGTTGCCCTTTTGTGCATATATCACTGAAGCATGCCGCCGAAGACATCAAGCATCACACCCCACCCGGTCACATTATACTGATAACGGGCGAACCAGTCGTCCCACTCCCTGTATGCTGAGCGTTAAGCAGGAGCAGAAACTACCACTTTTATAGACTTTGGTGTGATTCGGCCAGGGGACATAACCCAGAGCCTTCCTCACAGGTGCGAACGCTCAACTCAAGGCCAAAAGTGAGGCGGTGCCAAGGGAGGCATTAGGAAAGATAAAGTCAGTTAGGAAGAAGAGAAACGATAAGATCCTAAATTTAGTCGCCTTTTATGCAATAGGGACAGCAAGTACAATCCTAAGGCCCTACCTGCAGGGACTTCTTCTTTTAAATGTAAGTTGAAAACTACTAACGATACAACTCTTTCTGACTGTTCATTAATTCTGCAATATAATTTCATGTCAACTTAGAAATTTACAAAAAATGACCTTAATTATGATAAATATTTTGATCACCTTATTGATAATCCATCTTGTGTATGTTGTGCTCCTGGTGAAGATTTAGTGCATTTTTCTTCTAATGCCCCATGCATTTTAATGCTAGGCACCATATTCTATCTATCTACAATTTGTTAGGTTATATAAATCTTCATTGCTTAGTGTGTGGCATCCTTAATGCTCCTGGTAATTTAAATAATTCAATTCTATATCATGTAAACCTATATATTAAGTCCTCAAAACGTTTTTCTATGTACAAATAAGACATTATATGTAATACTGTCTTTAGTAGTAATACAATTAATTCAATAAACTTAACTATTATAGCAAGGCAAGTTTGTTATGTTAAATACACCTTATAACATTTTAGTATGAAATTGCGAATGAATGTGTGTGAGTGTGTTATTGTTGTTTATTATATATATATATATTACATATAACTTTTCATTTTTAGGCTGTTGTGACTTCATTTTATCAAATATTATTTTTGTTTTCTTTTTAAATAGTAGTTATCTCTATACTTATATATCCTATTTCATTTAATTTCATGAGGAATATCTAATACTCCTCAATCCATAATGAACTAGATACTTAACATGTTATGATATATAATTTCTGTAGAACATAACATCTTTCTTCCAAGCCTAACAGACTGATGTAGGCATTGCGCCTGTTGTCTATTTCTTTCAACAATACTTTCTAATTTTCTTTACATTTGTATTGTTAATAAAATATTTCTGAAATGAAATATTATACAGTTGTTTCTTGCCTTATTTTAAAGACGAAATCATTATCTGATAGAAGTCTAGATCTGCAATATTAGTGCCAATTCGGTACAACACCATCTATCTCAACCGAAGCAAATGCCTTTATTTTTCATCTTTGTTTCATCAGATATTTTGAAATTGTTTAAGAATATAAAATTATATTTAAACTACAGGTGCATTACATAGTTTCAGTATACTTTTGTTGGAAAGAGCACATGTTCAAGATTACTGTTTTTTAGAATTCAAATACGGTTTGGAGTACTTTTGGATTACTCAGTTTGTAACTGAACCATGATTGAAACTAACAATATAACGTTTTTCATAAGCTACACTATGACGTTTAGAAATGTATTATCCAAAACCGCCATAACGAACGGTTGCGCATTTGTTTATTTGTATTGGTAACCAATATCTCTCATATGCATCGTCACAGAAAAAGGAGCAGGTGTTAATCGATATTCTTTCGCATTTCTAGATGTGTGGTGTATCATGCATTCAACTAGACATCAACACATCAAACGCACATAAAACATAAATATTGCATCTGCTTATACCTGTTTCACCTCAGCAGGTAGGCTGGCAATGGGATTGCAATTTTATAAACAATAATATTTACATTGGCACTGCACAGTACCTATATGTTGTTACTAAGCCCAATGCATGTTATTTTCTAATGTGAACATTGTTAGTTCGGCTCTGGCGTACCTAAATAGTCAAGAGTTCAAGAGGTCATGGAAACATCGTGTTTTAGTCAGTGTGAAAATTCACTGAAGAAATGCTAAAATATTCTTAAAATATCAACATGAAAATATGTTCTAACATATTTTAATGGATTGAAGTGTTTAATTATCTAGGTATATTTGGTTTATCGATAGGACTATTTCATCATCTGCTATGTTTTAGGCGGTTGTTTAGGATAACAGACTGGAAGTAAGTGACACCCAGTATTTCCCGCCAAATCTTAGGCTGTTCCATCAACTGATAATTTTTTCTATGCATACGTACAAGTTTTATTTTCGTGCTTTATTTTTTTTATGTATTTCCTTTTTTTTGAATGATAATGACTTTTGAATGTAAATATAAACATTGGTTGTCATATTTTTTTACATTCATTGGTGTGTAACATACATTGGGTTTATCTATCTCATGGTTCGCTAACCCGCACCACTGGATATGCTAGAACACCCGATGTATGTTACACACCAATCCATGTCAAAGATATGACAATCAATGCTTGATTATTTTTCCAAAATAGTACATATGGCTTTGCTTAGCTTTCAGCTTTATCGTAGGATGTGATTAATGTTCCTTCCTTTCTTCCTTTCTCCAATCCTACTCTTCTTTCTTTCTTTTCTTTCTTTCTTTCTTTCTTTCTTTCTTTCTTTCTTTCTTTCTTTCTTTCTTTCTTTCTTTCTTTCTTTCTTTCTTTCGTTCGTTCAAATAAGTAGTATAATGCAAATATAAGCGTAAAGTGCATTGGCTAGATAAAGTCAAACGATTACGAATTCTTCATTTAATTTTAGTGGTTCAAGCCGTGGTGCCCACTAGAGAGAGGAATTGGTTGGAATGAATAAACGAGAAGAATACCGTTTTCGGGAACCCACACAAGGGACAGGCCATTGGTGCAATGTTTAAGTCTTTGCTTGATGACCGATCAGTGCGGATATGCCAACAGTTTGGCAGATACAGGAGAATGCAAAGGGTACACCAATCTGACGTCACCCACACCGGCCAATGGAGCAAGACTTTGGGGGATGTAGGTATTCAATCTGATCTGTATAGCAGTACACGTAATCCTTAAAAACGAATGATGCCACTTTGGGTCAACTTTGATAGATAATATTAGTTTATATATGTATACATTCCGCTACATATTGAGTCGTTGAAACACGTCAAGGTGTTGTTATGGGAAAACCTATTCTTTAAAGGACGAAGCCCTTGAGTCACAGCAAGAACCTGATAACTGCTCTATTTTGAATTGTAACCAGCCGCCAACAACGGCCAAGGATATCTGAGAGCAAAATTTGCGACAATAAATAAGATATATTATCCATCATGCGATGTACATTCTCACTCGTTACAGCTAACCGTTGTCCCTATCCTTACATCAGTTTCGGGGGTTTGTGTTTCCACTTTTCCACTACCAGAACCTCCTGGGATGGTGCCCATGCCAGATGTGAAGCCAACAGAAGCCATCTACTCATACTGGATTCGCAGAAGAAGTTAGATGCCTTCAACATTTTCATGAACACCTATTCCAACAAACGTGAGTATTACGTTGGGTTCTTCCTTTTCTTCCTTGCTCGGGGTACGACTTTTCTAAAAAAAGTATCTTAGATTTAATAGGGGAAAAGAAGTAATTTCAACAGTGTGGGCAAGATATTGTGGACTTTTCGAGGGATCTGCCCCTTTGTCAAGACACAATTAAATGGTTTTTTTTCTAAACATTAAACTTCACAATTTTGATCTATTTTCATTTTTGTTGTAATATTTTTTTTAATGTACATGCATCTATTTTTACTATTTTATTACAATTAAAAGTTATCACCGCAATTAATTACGTAGAGAAAGGAAATAGTTGTTCTTGAAAAAACAAGACATACATCATAGAACATTTTGCTTAAAATGTTTATTTACTAGGTCGGATCACTCAAAACGAATGTTGGTATTTCATGTAGAGAAAATATTAAAAAATGACAAATTTCCATGTCAATTTAAGAAAACAAATGACAGTTTCAATATGTTCGAAACCTTGACAGAAGATGCATAACAACATATTTACTTCATAGACAAGTATAAACAATATTGAACCCCGAGAATATGTTAGGGTATGTATGACTACCACCTTAATTTGTACTATTTGCTTTTCTAGAGGAATTTTACTGGGTCGGCGCCACAGACGAAGGCGATAAAGACTGGACATGGCTGAATGGCGCATCTGTCAGCAAGTCTTTCTTTGCCTATACAGAGGCCGAATACGACTACATATATGATTACGTGGGGGTAGAGTTTCATGGGCTGTCGGGATATGTTCTGAACGTGTCAAAGAACTTCAATATATTTCATTTTATCTGTGAATATGACATGTAACCAATTTCGTAACAAGTGTTTTATTACGTGGAGATTCATATCGCAGCGTAGAAAAACTTATGACAACATTGACATGTAAAACGTGATTTATTATTATTTTATATTTGCGTGGTTCCATTTGTATCACGAAAAAACGAAACAAATCTAAACAACGAAAATTCCGTGTTATAAAGCATATAAAAAGAAGAATCTGAATGGCAGCATTTGTTTATTATAATAGGGTCATGTTTTGATGATATTGAACGCTATGTCATTAATCATTGATATCTTCATACAGGGGCGCGGTTAACATTTTTTAAATTTTATAATAAAAGTTAGTTTTTCTGTGAAGCGTTGAATCTGTCAAAAATGTTAAAAAACGAGGTATTTTCATTTTAAAAATTTAGGGGGTAGGGATAACATATACAGCTGTTCGAAGCAAAAATAATCGGATGACTGTGTGTGATATTATTATTAAAAAAAAACATTGGTTAAATTAATTTTGAGAATATTCATACTTATAAGACAACTAATTTGATGTGTGTAGTTTGTCGTGTGTCTGCTCAAAACAGAAAAATTACGATAAAATCACAATTTAGGTCAAATAACTATCTTTGATTCATTATAGCTCAAAATCAAGCGCACCAGCATATCATATTCATTTAATTTTTAACTTTGGTGTGAATACCTATTTCCAAAATATTATCACAAAATAATATCCACACAATATGATACATATCCGCAAGATACGAAATATAGTCATTGTTAGAACAGCGTCCGGAGTTCTTGTAGAGGAAATAATTCCAAAAAACATCATGCGACGCGCTGATTGGCTAATGTCTCTGATCCTCTGAACATGACTCTGATCTAACAATATTGATCCTGTATTTTACCAAATTACGATGGAAGTCTTATAGAAAGGTTTACCAGGTATTTCATGTAGAATGACACTTACTCGAAACACATTTACACTTGTTTCTTAAGGCATTAAATTTTCGCTGTCGGACAAATAGAACATATTTGGAAAAAAAACTGGTTATATATGGCATCTTCATTTTCGTTTTCGTAGACTAGAAGATCTGAATGTGACAGAGAAGATTCGAGTGCACAAATAAAACAAATGTTTTGTGACATTATTTGGTGTTTGTAATACTGAAAATTGTCAGATTGATTAAAAACTAACGATGCTTCTTTATTGCCTCCTGACTACTCGACGAGTAGCTTCCCTTAGTACATGCTTGTATTGTTTATTATAAACTGTTTAATGTTGTATAATTTGCTATTAAATGTAGTAAAACTTATCTTACCTATAGCGTACAACTTTGAAGTTGTACATGTTAATTTGCATTTTAGGAGACGGATATAAAATTGACATCAACCACGTATGGTTTAAATAATTACGAGGTCGTGTACAGTTTAGATATAAAGTTTACTAGGTTACATTATATATTCCCCCGATATGACAATCTCTAATAAACTAAGTGGTCATTATTAGATATGATATATTTTCAACACATTTAATCTATGTCACTAGATGTTAACACGACTAATATCTTGAGGTCCCAAATCCACATAACTTTAATTTGAACTATGTCAAAAGACTACAGCAATGCAACTATGTATTCTTAACGCCCCACTACCTTTCCGGAGTAAAATATAAAAGGTTTCTTTAAAACATAAATAACATCAGAAAATATATACCGGTGGCCTAAGATGAGCTTACAACAACAAACATAATATTTCCGGCGTGATATATGATAACAATGGATCCGGAGATTCATTTCGCTTTTTGCCGTCTGGCGCAGTGATAATCAACTACCGCGCGGCGAAACCACCGCGCGGTATTTAGGACGACAGCGGGAAATACGATCCGCGTAATGAAAATAAACGTTTTGTTTATTTTGATCAAATTGTTCAAAAGGTGATGATACGTGAAGTAATAATGGTAACGTAATAACTTTTGTGACTCTGCTTATGGATCTCGTTTTACATTCCTATTTCAAAAATTAAAAGCCGTTTCGCAAAAATAGTGGGCCTTTAATTGATCAACCCAAGTAGGTATCGATTGTGACGTCATTACATTTTTGCACTAAAATATCTAATAAGGACTTTTAATAATTACATACATGTATACTTGTTTACCTTCTTTTTGTTAACTTGTGAAATAATTTATACAATATACATCGTTTTTTGTGTCTTACTAAATCCAGTTCTGACCAAATGATAGATCACATAAATTATGCACATGCTACATCTATATGAAGTGTGATCATTAAACCAAACAGAACTGCTGTAGTTGTGATTGTTAGTTATTTACATATACACGTAAATATTCCAGTTTGTAAAAAAATAAATCGGCAAGTAATCTCTGACGTTTCAGGTCCATGCCGGAGATCGAACCCTGGTCGGCTTGGTGATAGGCAAGTGTTTCCTGCTGTACTTTCCTATCCTGTTGGTAACCATGGCCAAGCGTGCTTTATCATATGTTGAAATAGCTTGCTGCACGGTAATTGGTAGAGGAAATAATGGCTTGGTACATTCGTTTTAACATACTTAAAATTTGGAATTATTATGTACTTTATAAAAGTGTTACTAAAACATTTTGACAAGACAAAAACAGGAAAACCTTCAATCCAATCTCATTATCATGACATATTGTTCGCATAAAGTCTAAGATAATATGCCTTCCGATAGAGCACAAAACTTCTAGGGTATTCCTTTGTCTTTGAAGAAAACTGTAAGACTTCCCCAAAAAGAGTAAACTTGATGTTAGATAGAAGTGTCTTCAAGTACAATGTGTAGTAAAAAAGGAATGGAGTGTCAGTAGGTACGGGGATAGTTAGTGTTAACACTATGTCATACATACAGGGAGAAAAAACGAGAGTGTCTGAGGGTGTGGGCAGTGGGTCAAAAGGTTAAAGGTGATTAAGGCCAGTTTGGCATATTTGATATACGGAAAGCACATATTCTGTCGATACTAAAATGAAATTTAAAATATAAAACCACTGTCATTTTTTATAAGTTTTAATGAACATAGAAACTAGAAAATAATAACAGAGTTAAATAGCATTTATCTTTTGTCACATGTAGATGAACATCGTTGTTGATCTTCAGTGAACAAAGCTATGGTGTTGCCAGACAAAATGCTAGGAATCACAAAAGCAGTTTTTAGCATTCCTAGAGTACAACAAACAATGCGGTATTTCCACGTGTTACATGTATTTAAAGATGCTCCATCGGCGATAAATGGTATTTTTTCGCTATCAAAAACAGGAGCAGACGATTTAGTATTTTTCTTCAGTTACAAAAGTAACTTACTTTACACCATTACCAACACTGAAAAGTTTGAGCTTCTAAATTTACTTCAAGTTAAAAATATGAAAAATAATTAATTGCATCCCGAAAAAACCCGTTGCACTATATCGTATATGGAATGAAGAACTGATTGCGCATGCACCAACGGCAATTTATATATTTTTTTTTGGTGTTAATTAGACATATATATACATGATAATACACCAATTATTGTTCAAATAATGAATATCATTTATGCTCTGTCGGCGGTGGAGCATCTTTAAAAACGCTATCGGGTATATCAGGATGAATGTAAACTGACGACACAATCACCCGGGGTCGGTGACAATGCGTATGTGACGATACGATCAGGTGATCGACCGTATCAATAAATGAAATGAAATTGATGATATCAATTACCAGCACAAAACATAACATTATCATGTTGATGGGCATTTTAATACTAATGAACCGTGATGCACAGTAAATAGGAAAGCCAACCTCCGTCAGCATTGTACAGTTGATTGTTTATACGATACGGGTTCACAAGTATTCGGAGGACGGGGAATGGCTTAACTCAATTTTAAACTGTTCACGTGCTTTATTTAAGAATGTAGTGCCCTGTGTTACATATATATGGCAAACTGAAACATTGTGTTGATGAATGTCGAGGTAAGTCAATTTTCTCCTTTCATCTGTGTCATTTGAGTACCAATTTTGCTATACTGTACTATATAGTCTATAAAAAATTAAAGTTATATGTGCCGTAATTTCCATACTCTCGAATCAAGAAGAGCTTTTGATATATTATTTACCAATAGTTTATAATACTTACAATGTCCAGGTTTTAATTTTACATCATATACAGATAAAAGCTCAAAATGAATTATGGCAGTAATGCCAAAAAAATATTATATTTACTTGAGCACATACGGTCAAACCATGAAGCCAAGTTGTAGTCTACAATGTCATTTAATATTTTTGCAGTGTTATTAGTATTTGTAAAGTGACTGCTGCAGGTATGTTTTGACCAAAACAGGCATAGTGCATGGATTCGACTTTTACAGAGTATAAATACAACGTACATCTTTGTCTGTTCATTTAAATGATTTTCTTAGCTTAATTCATCAAACTTTATTTTTTTAATAGTTATGACACATATAACTTTAAATATAGATTTGTGATGCTTAAAGATGCTCCACCGCTGACAAATGGTATATTTTCACTATAAAAAACAGGAGTAGACGATTTAGTATTTTTCTTCAGTTACAAAAGATTTTACACCATTACTACCATTGGAAAGTTTGAGCTTCTTTTTTTTTACTTCAAGAAAAATATATAAAAAAAAAGATCAACACTCATGGCACTATACCTTATACAGAATGCAGTACTGATTTCTGATGCACCAAAAGCAAAACAAATTATTTATATGCCTGTTTATGAGATTTAATTTAAAAAAAGGGAATATACACGTGGTTAACACGACATTAATGCATTTGCGAATATACTGAAATTACCGAAGATGCAAAGTATTGTTTTGTATAAGCGAAAATAAATTTGTTTACATTCCTGTATGTCGCTCAAAAAGTGATATTTAATGAAGTACCTGTTACTTACATCCGAATATATGGAAAAAGAAAAGATGCGAGTTACAATTAGATGAATCCTAATTGTATAGGATAAAAGTCATACATAAAATAGAATAAAGTACATTGTATACATAATTGTTGTCTAGTGATGTTTGATGGAAGATGATTGTCATATATACCTTTGATTTAAGCATTGGTGTCACTATTTTTTAAGTTCATCGGGGTATGAAAGAAATTTTGTTTGCAGAATCTGCATAACTCGATGAAATTAAAAAATAGTGACATCAATACCTGTAATTAATTCTTCAGACTACTTGATAAAATAAAATACGTTTATACGTACGATTCCAAGAATTTTCTAAGGGATTCTTTTTCCAAATCAATACGCAACGTCAACGTTTCTATTGTGACGTCACAATAACGTCGGGTTTCCGCGCCATTCTTGTTTTTTTTCCCAAAGTGGTATGGAAAAATGAATCGGCCAATTAGAAAGTCAGATTTTGTACGAAAACAATGTAAAATTAATTAGTTAAAATACATATAATTTTCACAAAGTGTTCCAGTAATCATTAAATTGGCAAATGTAATATTTTTGGATAAGTTATTAGCAAGAGTATTATGGCCTATCTAGAATGATTATGAAAATAATAAAAATCTACAAATAATGACGTGACAGTGGGAGTTAAGGAAGTTTATTATATGACTGGCGTTTTTGCTGTATTTTGATTGGCCGATACATTTCTCAGAAGTATTCATCAACTGCGATATCAACCCCGAAATCGGCGGCGAAAAACACGGGAGGTTACTGAACTTAGTCCAGATACCTCTCGCGAGTCTAGTAACATGTATCAAAAATAGATGGAGGGAAACTCCCTTTAGATGTGATGTCATAATCACTTTTGACGTCGAGTCGTACCCAAAAATATGCAGCGATAAAATAGTCCGGTTCTACCAATCTAAAACATTAGCAAGAAGCATTTGGATATTTACCAAATAAATACACGTAATCGATAAACTAATTTTGTAAAATGAACATATGCAAATACCATCCTGTTTATTATAGTAAAGTCTTTTTGAAGAACCAGGTAAATATCCTGTAAATGCCATATAATAAAATAGTTATCGACCTATTTTCAGGTGGATACGGTGAGTTATGAACCCTTGAAAATGATATAACCCTCGGCCTCCGGCCTCGGGATATATCACTTACTCGGGTTGATAACTCACCGTATCCACCTGAAAATAGGTCGATAATTGTATAATATCGGGTCGCTACCCAAATTTGAACAATTATTCGAAGACAAGATAAAAGTAAAGATATTACTAGACTATTATCAGAGTATTTAAACCCCATACATCCCAAATATTCCACATATATTTTTGTACATGTCAACAGAGAATGCATTTATAAATAGAGAGCTTTGGATCATGCTTGATATGAATTCATTTGAGAAATTAAAACATTGTTTCGTTGAATTTATTGACATATCTGTCCAAAATATCAGATTCAGCAACGGATTTTACGTTTTGGAAAAATGACGTGCTTTTCGGGTTGTAGCAAGATGTAATTTTCCCTAATTTTTGTTTGAATTTCACTACAATTGTTGTATATTCACATCTTAATGCAGACTTTAAACTTCAAATTAAAATTTAAATTACTGTTTATCACCAAATGTTTTGTTTGGGAGATGTTGTTGGTTTGTATTGAAAAATCAAAATTCTGTATCAATGTTCCAACTTGCATTGGGTAGCGTGACGTCAGACAAAAATGGCTGTCTAAGCTGGATTGGATTTCTCTACTTCTTAACGGTAGTGACAAATAATAAAACGGCAACAATGTGAACATAATGTGATATGAGATATAAGGGATATAGTAGATTCCAGTAAAGCCAAATGGTAATGATAATATATATTTATTTTATTTAGTTTTTTAGTGACAGAATAGTAGACTTGAATTATTCGGTGTTTGAACGGGACGATATCATGTGTGCCTGAATCTTATTCCATCTAGAAATCGTCCTACGGAAGATAGATTATGACAATTATACAATAGGTGTAATACTGTTTGCTACGTATTCTTCATCCCTGTTCCCGAACTTTTATACTATGTTTTCAAAACTTGGTTTATCCTCTCCTAATCCTGTTTCCTCTCCTCTTCTGCTCCTGCTCTTTGCTCTTGCATGTTTGTCCTATGTATTTATAATTAGTAACACATTTGACATTTACGCCTACGAACGAAGGTACAAATCGAACAGTCTGGGTTGTTACAAAGCTTGTTTTGTGAAAACTCATAAATCATGGATAATCAAATAATCCTATTCCCGTTAATTGATATGAGATACCGTAATGGTATGACACTAATGTGAACATTCTGGGGACACTCAGATCGCATGGCTGTTTATACCCATTAGCCGTGTCTCCTGTCACGTACATTGAAACACTTAACGATAAAAACAAATAAATCATATTATTTCCAGACAGCTCTCATGGCAATAAGGTTGATAATGATGATGATAATGCTGCTGCTGCTGCTGCTGCTGATGATGATGATGATGATGATGAAAATTAACGATGAGAATTATTACGACGATTATGATAAAAATAACGATGACGATGACGATAATGATGATGATAATAATGATGATGATGTGATGATGATGATGATGACGATGACGACGACGACGCCGACGACAACGACGACGTTGATGATGATGATGATGATGATGATGATGATGATGATGATGATGACGATGATGATGACGACGATGATGATAATAATTAGAGGTTATTATATGTCAATTTTGATATCGCACCCTTTATCAGCTCGTGACCGCCATATCAGCCCAAGGGCCGCAGGCCCGAGGGCTGATATCAGGTCAAGGGCTGATAAAGGGTGCGATATCAAAATTGACATATCATAACCTTTTTATCACACATTTTGAAAAAAAGGAGAAAGAAATTTTAACAATTTAAAAACATGTATAAAAACGTATTGATCAATGACCGATATTCCACTGGTCATATTGTAGGCCAATTTAATGTTGAAACAGTGGAAAAACTTCATTACATGTACATGTACACAGTATAGGTTTTTTTTTACAAATACATAATCCCCGGTTCAATGGACGAGCTGAAACATACATTTTAAGGAAAATTAACAAGATCCTAGTGAATGTTAACTATCACTTTAAAATGATAATGTTCAACAAATTCCAGCAAAGCTGGTTTATTTCAGAATGATCGGTTTTACGACGGACAAGAAATAGGAATTATGAATTCGACGGGAAAACTGCACGTACATGTATTAAACTGTCTAATTTATTCCTGTGTCTCTTCTTGTTGACGAACGCATGTCGTTGATTTATTTATACCGAATACATTCTTTTTGTGTTATAATTATGTGAATTGCGATGCTTTGTTTCCGGCACTGTGGACAAAACTCATTTCAACCTGATCTTAGTTAAGACATTTATCTCCAGTAAAATCATCACGAAACAGACTATTTCTGATTTCTGATATCTTTCTCAATACGTTTACCCGAGAGCTATTTTGATATTGAAAATTGTATCCGTTATTCAACTTATCGTCTGTAGGAAACTGAATCGAAGCGGCAACTCTAAAATCCGGACTGAAAACTCCAGATGACGTGATATCAGCCCGGGCCGATAACTGATATCAGCCCGGGCCGATAACTGATATCAGCCCGGGCTGATAACTGATATCAGCCAAATTATGACGTCATAATGTGATATCAGCCCGGGCGCTGATATGACGGCGCGGACAGCACCAGTATCGCATGGGCAAAACGTTCATTATCAAAGACAAAAGTGTGATAATAACTAATAACGATGATGATGACGATCATGATGATGATAATAATAATGATGATGATGATAATGATGATGACGACGATGCCTTTTGTATGTTAAGATGGAACTATACCTGCAGAAATCACTTTACAGTCACAAATAACATTGTAAATATCTAAACTGAATCTGTACACCATACCTTAGTTTCATGGTACGACCGAATATTTATTCATAATGATTTTGAGCAGTTCTGTTAAAATTATTTTCAGCTCTTATTTGTGCATGTAAAATGAAAACCTATACATTACAAGTGTTAAAATTCTACAAATGTTAGTAATTGTTGGTTGTGAATAACATATTTAAAGCTCTTAATTCGTGAGTATGAAAATTACGGTACATATAACTTTAATAAGTACTGGTGCATAACAGCTGCTGCTGATGATGATGGTGATAATGTTGATATGATGATGATTTACTTAATAAACTACAAATATGTGTACTGTTGTGTGACTTAAAGACATTATATTTTTGTATTCATAATGCATGAAAGCTAATTAAGTAAAATAAATGCTAATTTAACAGACAACTCTAATATATTAATCTTTTCATGTGTGTACAACAACAATGGGATATCAACATATCAAAGACAGACGGATTCCGAAGAAAACGATAAAAAATTGTTTAACACGCATACTCATTTGGCATCAAAATATGTGTAATACTTACGTCATACCAACATTCCTCCGTTGAAAATAAAATATGGCGGCTCGTTTCACTTCGGACCGTATCATTCCGCTTTGGTTACCTCCAAAATGTTTCGAAATAAAATGGGCATTATTGGTATACAAATGTACAGGTTTTTTTAAATGGAACCCCTAAGAGTTACATTGTTACATTTTAAATAAAACGGCAGCTGTATCGACCAGGTTAACATATACATTTATTTTGTTCCTCTAGCATCATAAACAACAAAATGGCGGTCAATGAGATACTCATGCAGACGACACCCATCGAGGTGGAAACAAAACATCCGATCACTATCTAAACGAATAGTTTACAAACATGTGCAATGACATTCGATGTGTGAAAATTGCTGAAGTTTGAGTGGTTTCAAAACCCACGTGGGCACTTATTGGACAAGGTTTTGCCTCCGAAAACACCAGTAGTTCTTCTTTTCGTAAATTAAGTGGTCATGAAGGTCTATATGACATTAAGACATGAAACAAAACCACCTTTTTATACTAATTCTAACTTTGCTGTTTATATTAATGTCTGTCTGTATGTAAGTATATAATTGTCATTATCTTTTTTATCATCGTTTGATGACTGGGTTTTCGCAACACATACAAAAAGGTTTTACAAACTTGAAACGGTTTCAATTTGATGAATTAATCATGTAGGTTTCCTCATGATCATTTTCTTAAGTGGTATCAACCATAAAATTACTAATATCTAGCGTAACAGTACAAATGTATATAAAATGCTTGAATAATTGCTCAAACAATCTGTTGCTCGTTATACAGTTATCGAAGTGAATATATTTCAAGCTCTGATCTTGTTAATTTGATACTGCTTCAGTGAATTAGTTTAAATATTAATGAAATCATACTTTTTTCATTTTTTTTCTTTTATATATGACGGAGACACAATATCGACATCAATTAGCCACGGTTTCTAGTCACAAGCAATATTTACCTTACTTCACGGTTAATGGAATATTAGTACCTTGATGTTGTTATTAAGATATTAATTAATTTTCAATCTATAATAGATTTTTACCTACCCTTTTTGTCGTAAACTGTGTACAATGAATACTGATAATATCCTTAATTAAAATGTGTACCTAGTCCAATAATCAGGCATACTTATAAGCAATAGTTATGCTTCACAACATATCTAGCATTCCCGAAGGGTCTCGACAATGAGATTGAGCTATCTTTGTCACAGTTATCGTGAGAGCACATCAAAAAATTAAATATGATTAATGGAATTTAACACGTTTATTGGCTAATCATGGAGATGATGTCCCGCCTAATGACTATCATCATGCTTATGAAATATGTTTGGACAAAAGATCACTGTCCCATGTGTTATAGAGTTGCTCTTGTTACTCGCTTTACACTCCGTAATGCATCTAATGTGACGCATTTATAAATGCCACTAGCAGAACATAGCATACCGAGTAACACACTGGTGCCGTTCAGAGAGACTAAGCAATCATAAAAAGGCTATAGGCAAAATACTGAATAATGAAAAAACCACGTTCAAGTATTTCTAAATGGAAAAAAATGTTTTGTGAGAATGCTTTTATGTGTAACTACAGTGCAATTTCACATCGACAACAATGATAACAAAAATCAACAATAATCATGAGAACATCAAATGCTGTGTATTTATTTGGTAAAAGAATAATTTGGAAAATCAACGAAATCATACGTTTAAACGTATTTCATTTTATCAAGTAGTCTGAAAAAAATTAACTACAAGCATTGATGTCGCTATTTTTTAACAATTGTTGTGTCCAATCATTTGAAAGAACCCTCCACGCAAATTAGCACAATTTCAAAACAAATCCCGATGAAATTAAATAAAAAAAGTGACATCAATGCTTAGATGTATAAATAAATAAGAAATAAAAGGCGCGATAAAACGTCGTCATTGTGACAATAGGAACATTGCCGTTGTGTATTGTTTGGTTAAAAAAAACAGAGATAAATCAATTAAATCTACGTTAAAACGTGCATTATTGTTTTGAAAGTAATCGCAAAAATAAGTCATAATCATTGATGACAATATTTTTTTCTAAATTTCATCGAGTTGTAATGGATAATATATTCATTGTAACAGCATATAAATGAGAGATTGAATATTGTCAAAAGCAATTCTTCATATCAATTAAAATGGTTGATGTTTTGTTGATATATTGAGATAATTTAAGCACATAATAGACCAAGGTAATGTTCGACAGTTATTCGTTATTCGAATAACGAAAAACTGTCTAACTTTACTTCTGGCCGGTTAAAGTAAAGTTAGACAGTTATTCGTTATTCAAGCGTCACCTGTTTTGACGGATGAAGCGAAATTAAATAAAGTCATTTTTTTGTTTAATTCCTACGAATAACTATATTTTCCAGTAAATATTTAGAGCACAGACCTTTCTAAATCATTTGAGAGTTTTATTGTCGATAATAAATTATTTTTTTCTGATACCAAATCTTCAGTTGCGTTCACATTTATTTACTTTTGAACTCAAATGTATAAGAAGAAAGATAACAGTTAGACAGTTGTATAATTGATTTGGATCATAATACTAACAAGCGGAACGCGCCCTGAGCTTCGGGTCGGAAACTGGATCTCTGGGTCAAATATCACATCCTATATACATTATCAGCCGTATACGGTCCCAGGCAGTGGGAAGACGTGTTCGTGCACGACTTTTGAAGGTGGCTACCATCTCAGTGGTTCCCATGGAACATTCCATAGCAATCTAATTAGGATTGAAAGAGGAACGAACCTTCAGCACTGGGTGGGAGAGTGGATACCCCGACCCAAAACCCCATCTTGTATACATTATCACTCGTTTACGGTCCCAGGCAGTGGGAAGACGTGCTCGTGCTTTACCCGGCCAGAAGTAAAGTTAGACAGTTATTCGTTATTCGAACTGTCCAACTTTACATTGCTCATAATAGCTTTTGTTGCACAATGTACTTGATTATTTTACTTTTTGTTATATTTGATTATTTTACTTTTTGCTATATTTTGATTATTTTGATTTTTGTTTTATTTGATTATTTTGATATTTGATATATTTAATTATTTTACTTTTTAGATGATGGCTGTAGATCTCTGGGTCTCAACTCTTCTACAGTTAGCTGCGGTCTCTTGTCTCTTTCCTATAGCGCTTAGTTTTGGATCACAAGGTATAATTTGATGACGTATAATGTAATCAAAACACTTTTCAATCCCTATTTAATCTTAAAATTCACAAAATTTATTTCCAAAACTTCTGAGAGTTGTTAATATTTCTAGAGACGATCCGGTCGTTAACCAAATCATCCTAAATACTCCAGGGGTCCCGATCACTTACGATTTCTACACCCCTGGACTATCTAGACTAATAAAACTGGAAAAAAGCCCAGGGGAAACATCTGAACCAAGCACAGGCCTTCAAAGACTTCTCCTTAGAAGACAACAGAGAAAACGACGCTCAACTTCAAAGCCACACAGTCAACCACAGTTTACCGTTATACGGATTTTTGATGTACAAAGGACTAAATTACCTTTTCTGTTGTTTCCAGTCTTACTATGAGATAGTTCAGGGGTGTAGATATCGTAGGTGAAGTGACCGCAACCCTTGGAGTATCGAGGATGTAACCAAGTTAGTCACTGACACAGTTTTAGATTTGATCGCGACCATAGAAAAGTAGACAAATTTTGTAAATAGATCTATATACATTGCACAATGTATTTTAATGTATGTATTGCGTTTGCGGTGGTATGAACGCAATGAAATAGACATATTTTACATAAAGAAAATGTTTTTATTCCATCACTTTCATACCTTGTTTAACGTTTAAAAAACTATCCGATCCTAATAAAACTGTGGTAGAAATATATCACTGCATTTTGCTTTATTATAAAGAATGGTGTCGGTACAAGCTGTATGACCATGTGCGAACTTGGCGAGACGCAAAAGCGATATGTGAACTTGACAATAAGACGCTTGTTCACATAACTGATCAAGTGCAATACGATTTTCTGATGACTCTCCTGGAAACTCAAATTACTTCTATGTATAATTTTCCACCAAGGTAAGGTGACATTTTTCTTCCTTTTGTATGATTTCTTAGTTGTTTTGATGTGGTTTACATCAAATTTACAACTACGGGTATTAAAAAAATGCCATTAGGCTAGATTTCTAAAACTAAGAGTCAATGAAAACAAAACGCTACCTTACACAATATAACCGGACGACTGTTCCGTATAGCACCCCTGGTGATGGGAAGATAAATAGTCTAATTTGTTTATATGTAAACTGTCATATTAGATTTGAAAATATTGCATTGTCAAAATGTGTAAAGACTCTCTTATGTTGATCGTAAAGAATTACATAACATCTCAAATGGACTAAAATTAATTTTCTGGGTAGTGTTGCATATTAATATAACAGTATTTGTATATTACAGAGCGATCTCCCATGCGGGGAGACATTGATTCGTAATAATTATTTATGAGCAAAATTTACATCGTTCTCACTGAAAAATATGACGTTACGCTCGCAAACATATGACGTCACATTATTATGGAAAGACGTAATATCAACACATTGTACAAATTTCTGTTTTTGGCAGCGCGCCCATGTGGATTGGACTCTATAATCTCCCAAATGCGAGTCCAATCTGGCAGGACGACTGCAGTCATTTAGATTCAACGTATGATTTGGGCATAGGGGGACCTTTCGATCGGGAAATGTGCTACGCGCTAAATTTCCATGAAACTCTGATTGAAGCTGCTCAGTGTGTCAGGAGCAAGCCATTTGTGTGTGAGGCACAATCAGTTGGTAAGTGTATTGTTCTAAAATGTTTTCTATCATTTCGTGTTATTCAACTCTCAGGCAATTGTATAAATCGATAAATATATTGATATTCCACTTGTGGATTAATACATTTCGGGCTTTTGATTGGTCGAGATTTTAAACTTTGACCTTTTCTCTCAGTGTAACGTTGTGCTAGGTTTACACTATGTTCCCGGCGCCCACGGCAGCACCGTTTCAGGCCACCGTGGATAAAACGTGGTGACCGCGAGACAACGTGAGGCAACGCAAAAGGACGTGATAGACAAACGTTAGCGGTCGTGATTACCGTTGGTGCCGCGACAGATTTTTAAACTGTCAAAAAAAATTGCCACGGCAGTCACGGTACAGACGGTGAACGCCACAAGACGTAATAAAACGGGATTGACGTAACAAAACGTAACAGTGCGTACGAGGACGTAACAAAACTTCCAGACGGTCCGTGGTGGAACGGGCAGCAAGCACGTTCCCCGGAATCCCATGGTGATTTCAAGTTTTGTGACGTTCTGTTGCGTTTTTCCACGTTTTATCACGGTTGATACAGATTGGCTGCACGTTTTGTACCGTTTTTCCAGGTTTGTCAAGGTTTTGACGGCAAGCAAAGGTGGGTGAAAGACGTTTCGATGCGTTCTGTCAACGCACATCACGACTTGTAGCGGTTTAAAGCCCGACGCGATACGGCGTGTTACGTTTTATTAAGGTCTTACGTTGCAAGCAATATGTAATGGAGTATCATTGCCTAGCCTGGTACATATTTGCTACTTCATGGAATTATTTGTATTAATAAATAGAAATAGTAATTACCAAACACATTGAAACTATCAAATCATACCAAAGCTATCATTGCAAAAGGCAGATTAAGTGAGAACCATCACAGAAAAAAAATGTTTGTGTAGAAACACTTGGTTATAATAATTATATATTTATACCAAATATAGTTAAGATTTTATTTTCTTTTAACACATTTTGTTATTAAAACGTGATTGAAATGACACTTCGGTAATAAATATTGTGTCATTTGCTCCAAAAAAGCCCGGCATAAAACTTTTATCCCTGGTAAGCCTTGGCGGACCGTGAAAAACGTATAGGAGCTTGATCAAAACGTGTAAAACGTAGCAGACCTCATCAGATCGTAACAGGCCTAGAGAGAACGTAGTGGTATCCTTGATATACCGTGCTAAAGCCATAGTGTACCTTTAATCACCCAGAACAGCACTTTCCCCTATATCCACGGTCCACCACGTAATCCTTAAAAGACCGAGGCAAAACTTTACAAGACCTAGCTCAACTTGTATACAGAGACAAAAATAGCCAAAATTCCACAGCACACCACGTTTCGGTCAAACGGGGCTACCGTGGTCGCCGGGAACATAGTGTAAACCTAGCATAACGAATTGTTATCGTCATCAATAATCGAATCACGTCATTGTGCAGTACTCCGATTGCTGCTCGCAGAGTAAGCCGATGTTACAACCAGAAATGTGACGGAGTCAGATCCATTACACATTCCCATCCGTTACATGTCCTTTAATATGTAATGTCGTGCCGAACGATGACCCTTGTGTTGATTTTTGAGGGAAAAAAATCACACGAACACTGTAGGTTGGGCTTTAAAGTTATATGTGCCAAAACTGGGCGAAAACTTCAACATCCTTTTTTTGTCTTCAGTTTTTGTGAATTTAGATGTGAAAACCATTTAAAGGAATTAACAAACATATATAAGACGTTTTATACGCATTTGCATCAACTCAGGCTTTATTCAGCGGAAGAGTTCGTGTTTTGTATGATTTAGATGAAAACATATCTGAAGAAGTCATCTTGTAATTACTAATATCACCGTGAAAATGTGAAATGAAATGGTAGACGATAACTTGACGTTTAGGTTTGACTGTGTGTAACCTATATACTGGATTGTATACGAAATTATTCTAATTCGTATTTATAAAATTAAAAAAAATATGCACTTTGAGTATTGTAATTTTCAAAATGTTGGTAAATTTTTGTGGTGAATAATACATAAAAAGCTCTTCTTGATTCGTGACATTCGTTATTAACATAACGGCACATATATCTACTTGGTAACAAAGTTTTGATGAATATTTGTCGTGAAGAAGGCATACAGTTTAACAACGAGTAGTTTATTGTTCAAGGAATCTAAATAGAAAAGCTATTCATAAGAGGAAAAAGTGACAAAGCTGGTGTCGTTCGGAAAAATAACTCATGTGAAATAAATTCCATATCAAGCAAGATTTTGTTTATATTTTTTATAATATCAATGCATAATTCTACTATGTATGGCGATTATGTGCTTATATACAAAACATCTCACATCGCTCACTGGTCAAAATGAGATTACGTAGAAAGTGATATTTCAATTTCAAATATTTCATTGTTAAAAATATGTTTAATATGAATAGGATTGGACATAAAAACAATAGCTGTAGTGAACATTTTGAAACGTTTGAAAAAGAAATAACCGACCATAAGTATATGGGACCTCTTGTTTCTTCTATAATAATAATAACATTTAAGGATGAATCAACCATGTCATGTGTACAAAAATGACAACTTCAGAACGGTATCGATGTAAAGCATTTCTTACATCTCATACCGAATGGAACACTTGTGTAGAATCTATAGAACAATAGTATACAGAACTCAATCGGAAATGGAACTTCCGTCCTTTAGCTGTCTTCACAATAAAACAAATTGAGTTGTGGCGCATAGATATATTACGCATTAGTCCAGACTGTGTCATATTTGAGATATCCCGCGAAAACGTTCTGTATTAATGACGTTATAATACTTGACGTACTATTCTTTCGGTTCATGGAAAAATATAATATCAAAGATGTAACCAATAGAAATGAGTGTAACACATGAAATTAAAGTATAGAACTGATAAATAGCAGATATTTAAAACACGTGCTGCACCTTCAGATATCAACACCTGTTACGGTCTGCATACATCTTCAACGATATCCAATGTAGTTGTGCAGATGTCCCCTGTGTACCCTGCGACCCCTGTTCCCGCCGATTGTTACTCCCACTGTGATGAATGTTGTTGTATTGGATTCCTATACGACTACAAAAATAGATGCAGCTTGCTGAGATATGGTCCAACTGTGACTAAGGATTTAACTGCCGATGATCCAATCTACACAAAAGGTAGGTTCAAAGTGAAATACGAAAAATTTACATTCATTCTATGTTTGTAAATCTTTATTCTTTTTTCGCTATCGAAGAATTAGAAAATATTTTATAGATAAGCCTCAAAATACACCTTTTGCAGGATTTTTATTTTAATTTAGTATTTATATACGTATATATGTAATGATAACAGAACAGAAACTAAATGTCACCGACTCAAACAACATCTTGTGTTTTACTATCAGGTTTACTATATCAGAAACAGAGATAAGTTACGAACAGCATTGTGGCATAACGTGCGTTTCGGAGTTGTCTAGGATGTTTTTGGAAATATAGTAGCATCTCCGTCTGCATTTCGGAGTTGTCTAGGATGCTTTGGAAACATTATGGTATCATCGTTGGCGTCTATGAGTTATCTAGTAGGCTTTTTCAGAAACATTGTAGCATCACCGTCTGCATCTCGGAGTTGTCTTTAATATTTTCGAGACATTGTAGCATCAATTATGCGTTTTGCAGTTGTCTAGGGGATTTTTTTTTGGAATAGATTGTACCTAGAATGGTTTGGTATTATGATAGCATCATGTGTGCGTCACGGAGTTGTCTTTGATGTTTGGGAAACATTTTAGCATCATATGTGCATCTCAGAGTTATTTAGGGCGTCTGGTAAACAATGTCAGTTGTTGGTATGGATTATGGCATCATTACTATCAAAGAAGCAAACATTTCTCATGGATACTGCAACGATATTTTATATATTGATATTTACATTTTCACTTCGCTTCGACTCAATGAAACAAGTTAACTCCGATCACTTCATTTCCCATTGAAGATGCTTGGTCACGCGCTGACCTCTGACCCACAGGAGAATACATTTTGACATTGTTTACATTGTTGCCTAGTTTTACGCCGCTTAAGTTTTGAATGAACTTTCTGCGATGTGGCTTATCGTTGTATAATGTATTTAGAAACACAGACAGAAATGCTTGATAAAGTGATGTTAGCAGTAATATAATATTATCAGATATTTTACACGTACTTTGATGAGACGCTGACTTAGGCTCAAGCCCCAGGAAAAATGCTGAACGTATAGGCTACCGAACGTAATGATGTTCATCGCTCATCGTAAGTATCGTTACGATAGTGTGAACAATACATGTATATGTGTAATGGTGACATATATGTAAGCTCAGAAACAATAGATTCCATGAAAATACGCTCAAATAGCAAACAGACTGATTTCAGTGACATTAGGCCTAACGTCCATTAGGCCATGAAACGATTCTGTGAGTGTCAAAACCCACGACATTGAAGAGTCCTTGGTTCTCTACTTACTTTATATATAATTTTAATCCCAAATCTCCAGTTGAGAGAGAAACTATCACATTTCAAGAATAACACAAAAGTCTTTGTAAACACGATTTAATGAGCTGCGATAGTTATTGGACTGCATCGCTGACACAATAGACACATGGGTTGAATTTCACAACAGGTTTAGTTAATAAGTATTTAAATGTTGGCTATAAATAATTACCAGACGGAAATACAACTTTCAGTTACATTTCATAATAATTACAATTGAGTTTTAAAGATGCTCCACCGCCGACAGAGTATGAATAATGTACATCATTTGAACAATAATTGGTGTTTAATCGTGTATATATATATATGTCTAATTAACACAAAAAAATAATATAAATAATTTATTTTGCCTTTGGTGCTCGCGCAATCAGTACTTCATTCCATATAGGATATAGTGCCCCGGAATTTTTTCGGGATGCAATTAATTATTTTTTATATTTTTAACTTGAAGTAAAATTAGAAGCTCAAACTTTTCAATGGTGGTAATGGTGTGAAGTAAGTAACTTTTGTAACTGAAGAGAAATACTAAATTGTCTGCTCCTATTTTTAATAGTGAAAAAATACTATTTGTCAGCGGTGGAGCATCTTTCAAAGGTTTGATTATATGTAGATGCATTTTTTTTGCTTTGCATTTACTGATGAAGAAAGTTAATATCGTTCAAATGTTTTGGTAGTTGCAGTTCACTTCATTTGCACGAGATTAACTTTCTTCATCAGTTAATACAAGCAACAAAATTGACAACCAATCTTTAATTGCAATCCTTGTTTTGCAGTCTTACTGGAAAGAAGCAATATAGAAGATGTACTTTCGACCGTGGAGTTGATGTCCGATATATGCCCCTTTACCTCCATACCTAAACCTGAAATATCGACTACAGTTCTTCCGAATCCCATCACTTCCTCAAGTACCGCCTTAAGTTCAGCAACTACTCAAGGGTTGATGCCATCTACTGAGGTAGAATTTATTCCATCGGAGGCAGTTTCGACACCATCTCTTCCAACGAGTAAGTTAATTATTACTTTATATCGGGAAATAAGTTAACAAATAAAGCAGATTATAAAACAAAATCTTCCTAGCACATAGTTTTGGTAATAAAAAGTTTGATTTTTTGTATTTTTCCTGGTTGCGTAACGTAATCAGCCTACACTGCGTTGCGGAGCGTAGTGGAGTTTAGATACTGGGTTTCCGATAGTGTATTATATCACGATATATGTATATGTATTGAATTCTCCTACATTGAAAGAATGAAATGACCACTTTGTTCGAAACAGTCCTGTATATTGACAAACATCTGGGGATTATGAATTTGGATAAGCCATTTGAGCTAACTGGCAATCCACATAAATCATTTAACGGGTTTTCTTTTACTTCTAAGGATATTAACTTTATCAATATCATTTTTAAATTCGCATTATGTCATGGTTAAATGGGCGATATTTTTCAATTTCGTGAAATTATTTACGTCGATTGTTAAATAACGCAATTAACTTATCCAACTTACATACCCCATGTGTGGATAGAATCGATTTTCGTCAATATACATGGTTGTTGCACAAATCAGTAGATTGCCATTCAACATATCTCACAGAATTCTATTGTACATTTTATTTTCTAATTTTTATTGTAAAATAATCATAATAAATATAGTGTTGTAATCAGAAAATTATGCAAAGTTATTTTGTTGTCACGAAAACTGTTTTCTTTGTTGATAACTGAGGTCACTGTGCCTCAGTTTGACACCTGCTTCAAATAGTTAACATGCGTGTGCTTTGCA
Source organism: Argopecten irradians (assembly GCF_041381155.1). NCBI lineage: Eukaryota > Metazoa > Mollusca > Bivalvia > Pectinida > Pectinidae > Argopecten > Argopecten irradians. The sequence goes on along the minus strand of NC_091141.1, from coordinate 10,624,099 downwards.
GCAAACTGAGTAAGAGAAAGTACTTCATGACAGGAAATAAGCGTAATTTTATTGCATGAATCGTGACAGGAAACTACCTTACTTTCCTTACTTTTGTTCCAACCTTGACCTTGTTGTTACCTTGACCTTGTTTGGTGACAACACTATCACCTTTTACCTCTGTCATGACTTTGTTTATGAATCTATGTATTTATTTCAATTTTGATTTTTGTTGGTAGCTACTACACCGAAACACAACGTTCCTACTTCATCAGAAGGTAATCGTCAGTTACTACTTAATCTTTATAGTATGTTTTGGATAACATTTCCCGATTTGACATCTCACTGGCTAAAACAATATTTACTTTTGAAGAAAAAATAGAAGATTTAAAAAAAATGTTCTCTTATTTCGTAAGCTTTAGCTGCATGGTTCAATTTATTTTATGGGATTTCATTATCTTTCGTATTTTTGTACGATTCGTCAATAGAATCCTCGCTGAGAACTGCATTACAAGATCTATATAACAGTGTTGCTGGGATAGACGGTACCGAAAGGTCGCGATTGACAGGGTCTTCGGAAGCACTACAACAAATTGTCCAGGATAATCCGGATGGAATTTGTGAATATCTGGTAGGTCATTTGTCATGTATATACTCGCCACTCACGTGATATAATGACGTAATCAATCTCATGGAACAGATGATATAACGCTCAATACCAAACAGCAAAATATCGATCGCGATATGGACTAGATTTTCTCAGTGTAATCTTCCTTTAAATCATTATGAAGGAAAATGAGTTTAATATAATTGATAAATAATTATAATATTATCTGGTTTAAAACAAATCATACGCCATTCTACTAGAACTGCACTGTGTTGGATGTTATGGACAAAAGTCATCTCAACAGCACAGGTTGATGGACAGATTAGCTGCTAAGGTTTATGGTAGGGGAGATAACCTCGAACCGTTACCGGTTAAGCTATACGTCAGCAGGATCACCTACGGGAAGACAGGATGGTTCACTCCTCCATGCCTTGCAGATACAATCATCAATACCATAAGACACAATAGATAAGATACCGGTAAATGATGGATGGGGAGGTGATAAGTGGTACACCTATTCCGATGTATTATTTTAACGAATAAGGGGCTGTGTAGAAGGAAACTACATCTAAGTACTACTACGGATAGGAAAAAGAGAGACACACAGCGGAAGTGATACGAGGGAGCGAGACGGTGCTTTCCTCTTGGAGAAGTTATTTCCTGTGCGAAGAGTTTAGGGGAGTGAGAAAGAATAGGATATTTTGTTATGCTATATTACTTGTGGAAAACCAAGGAAAATAAAAAAAAACTATTTAAAGGGAATCAATATTGAGCGAAAATACACAAATACATGATTATCCCGACATTCAAGAGGTTACTACTACTTTCGTAACATCGAACTATGGACTCATCCTCGATATTCCAGTTACTTTCTCTGTTGTGTTATCCATCCCTCGAACTATGTCATAGCAAAATTGAATATTCTGTGTGCCATAACAGATAAAACAGGTAGTTTAGTCCTTCGTTGTACACATGAAGATTAAAATAACAACACACGTACACTGTATGACTTTGAAATTGGGCTTCGCTTCCAGCGACCTTCAAATGACGTCTTCTGTTGGACTGTGATTGATCTTTTTTCTCTCTCCTGAAATGGAGATAACGGCAGTGATAGTAATCCATGCAGTATCGAAAATGAAGCATAATTGACTTTGGCAAAATGAATAGTGTAGCGGACATTTGTTTTAATTATTAGCAGGAGAATATACACTATTACCATACTAAAATGGATATTTTTTCTTGCAATTTGTGGTCCTTTAAATACAAAATATAAATGAAAGAAAAACAGAAAGTAAATAGTATATCTATAATATAATGTTAGCGCTTCATCTATAATAAATGTACATCATGTATGGGTGTTAAAAGTGAATAGAGTATGTATGAAAATACATATCATTTAGAAATAAATCTAATCTATATACCCTCATGTATTGTTACATGAATCAATGTTTTTGTAAATCAATTTTGTTACATTTATGTCGTTTTTCAGGAAACTGTTATACAGATAGAAAATACAATCACAGATAAACTTGCCGATTCCTCGGGAGAAGAACTGGCCACAATGACAACATTTAAATGTAAGTATAAACAGTCTTGTTGACCTATTTTCTGTCAACTAAATAATGGTTACTAGTCCAATAAGCAATCTTCTTTGATATAATTTAATTCCAACTGCATCTACAAATACTAACAATATCGGGGTCGAATCTTACTTGACTTTTTGTTGATAGTTACGTATAGTGTGACTTGGAGTAAGAAGAAGGAAGTTTTTAACTGCTTTAAATTGTCGCAATTTTGCGTTTAGAGTATATATAATTGAAAGCGGATCATAAGTTCACAACCAAAATAATGCCCTAGGAAATCACTAAAATAACCGACTACACGTTATATGTGACGATGGTGAACTGTACGTGTAATATCATATCTTTACAGAAAAAAATAAATATTTAAATATAAAAATGATTTAAATTTTGTATATTCATACAGCACATCTGCTCATCATGGACCAACTGTTCGGTTTTCAAGGGCACACTGGTTGCCAACAAAACAAATCACTTGTAAGTTGTATAATAAGTATATCTGTTTATATGTGTATTGTAATAGGAGTAACATGTGATGGAAAACTCCATTGTTACAGTATATTTTATTTATTCTGTGATCCTATTCATCATTTCACAAATCTGGTAAATTTTGGTTAAAAAGTTCATACTTTTTAATAAACCATTTGATATAACATGATTAATGAGCATAGCAGTCAAAAGTATACACTTTGATACAACCTTATTGCTTAAACAAATGTTCTTAAGCTTATCACAAACATTTTATATTCGTATTGATACTAATTTATTACAGACAAAGCTCGTAGATCTAGAAGATGCAGTAATTAACACGGCCAAACTTTTTCTTCGTTTGGAGTACGCTAACACAACCTTCAATACCAGCTCGATATCTGTGTTGCTTACTATCCAAAACGGAAGTGAACTACAGAGTCAGTACACAACACCATATGGCCGTGTCATTGCGCAGCATCCGGAAGCAGTAAGAAGAGAACTGACCAACCAGAAAGTACTATCTACGGTAGGATATGTGTCTTTATTGCAACCAAATTATACCGTTGTTCGATTCTTTTGATGTACATCAAATGACCAAATGACCAAATTACCTGTGCTTTCTGTCTGTTGCTTTCAATTTTGCTATGAAATTCCAGGAGTCGATGTAACGGCAATGATAGTAACTCCTGGAGTATCGAGGATGATCATCGACATATGATAGGCACTTGACAAATGGACGTGTTTAAACTGAAATAAAGGAAAATGAAATAGAGGGCAACATCATACCTAAACCAATAACATTTTATCGTTTTTTAAATTATTTATACAAATCTTCACACTTTTGTACTATTTATTATATAACAGGTTATATCTTACAAGGAGAGCCCGTTCTTCACCATGAACTCTGACCCTGTAAATCTACCTGTCGTCACCACCGGGCTGTTCACCGATGATGGAATGGCGGTCCAAAATTATCCGTTCATCATAGGAATTCCCGCCTTATCAGGGGATGATGTCACGAACAGTATGATGGCTATGATACCAAATGGTACACAATATATGGCGGCATTTCCAGGAGGGTTTTTCAATAGCTCCTCTTTGATCGTCTACATAGATATGTCCATGATGGAATCGTGTCGTATCTATGTGAAATATGGAACATCTTCTCCTACAAGCAAAGACTTTGATATTTATCTATACACATATGGACTATCTTTGGTTTCAGAGTACCGACCTTTTGGACTTTCATATTCCTATTCTGATGGAATATTACAAACACCGATAGTCCAAACGCCTGTGGTTTTTATCACTGAATGTCAGGGTGAGTGATTTATTTCGAAATTCGATGATATATGTGGTCGACTAGGTCACTATGCACAATCTTAATATACATAAAACAGTCATCACTTCACGTTATGTAAGTTTACTGGTTGACAAAAATGGTTTGAAAATATTTTAATTTTAACTCAGACGCACCACAACATCTGTATATAATAAAATGGTGCTTGTCCATCGGATGAGATAAATCATTTCTTATTTTTTATTAATTGTTTTTATTTGTTTAATTAAATATTCCTCATTTTTCAGAAATGAGTCATAAACGACGAAAACGAGCCTCGGTACCTACGAATAACGGTAGTTATAATTAATAGCCTCAAACTGTGGCTTTAATTGATTCATAAATCTTACATAATAACTGAGATATTTACAATGATTAATTTGTTGAAATCCTCATTTGAACATGACATTTCTTTACAATGATGCTAACGCTATGTGTTTCTGAGTATATCGTAATATTTTAAATGAGAACGGACTATTGTTTACACAGTCACTAATGACTTATACCCCTCTCTCGCCCACCCCACCCCCCAAAAAAACAACAAAAAAACAAAAAAACCCAGATAACTCTATAATATGGAATAATAACATTAAATTTGAGCAAAATGAGTATCTTGATTAAGAATGGACCAAATGGCATTATGATGAATTGAACATAATTCGATCGATCGATATAGAAATGTTGAATATTAACTAGGATTGTTTTTTATCTTATTGAAATACATAACAAATATCCACAGAAATCTTAGTGGATTTCCATCGTACAACGCCTTGCGCTCTATTCATAATATTAAATTTAATTCACTCTACTATAGAAAAGCTCTTGAAAACATCCAAGTTCATTGAGTGACCCTTTTTCCCATTATGAACTTGGATGTTTTGAAAACATCCAAGTTCATTGAGTGACCCTTTTTTTCCCCCATTATGGGGCCGCGGTGGCCGAGTGGTTAAGATGTCCCGACATATTACCACAAGCCCTTCACCTCTGGGATGCGGGTTCGAATCCCATGTGGGGCAGTTGCCAGGTACTGACCGCTGGCCGGTGGTTTTTCTCCGGGTACTCCGGCTTTCCTCCACCAACAAACCTGGCACGTCCTTACATGACCCTGGCTGTTAATAGGACGTAAAACTAAACAAACCAAACCAAATTTCCCATTATAATCATTGCGTCATTGTTTCAGACAATCTGAATCAACGTTTCAAACTGCATCGTCATTTTTTTCATTTATGAACTGATAAAGAAAGTGTTTAGCCAATGAAAATGCTAGTTGAAAGCAAAATTGAATACTTACATTTAATTGTGTAATTAGGTACAAATGGAGGTCCATCAATAGGAGTCGTGCAAGTGGACGCTCAGGTGATAGATAGAGCGACAGATGAATGGAGTAACGCTAAGGTAACAACCAACCTACCAACAAGCCGGGAAAGTCTATAAAAGTACTTTCTGCTATGAAATATGTCTATGCATGTTGGGAGACTGAAGACATGGAATTATTATAGTCTCGTTTGAAGTTGTGCTTTGGTAACCTTTGTGTCACTTTAGATAACGTTTTTTTTAAATGGAAATGAATACAGTGTGAAATTAATACGGTTCATTTGGTTCATTAGCGAACTCTTACCTTAAAAAGATGAAAGGCCTACATGGTACTACTTTATTATTTTAGTTCTTATTGTATATTATTTTGATCTGTATTTCATATTGGCAATATTTTGTTACCTTATGGCTTATACGTTTGAAGTTGATTAAGAACGTGCAGGGTATTAGTGACATATAAAGCTTGAGTTTGAAACGTAAAACCTCTAGGATACGGATATTTCAGTGCAATAACCCCAGTTACCTTCGCAAAGATAGAGAAAAAATGGTAGTACATGAATATCAAACCCATTATCTACCAAACACCATGACTTTTTACCTCTAATGTTATGTAGTTGACGACACCATCACATTATCCTTTACAGCTGGCTGTGGGAAAACTCTCCGAAATTACACTGGAGTCTTACTTTTTCGGGACGTTCTCGGCGAACATAGAGCTGCTAGCGCCAGATCTGATAGATTTCAGTACAGTATTCCTGAATTTCTCCGACAAACTTGCCGACACGCCGTATGTCCTAGCCACGATATTAACAGTAGTGGGTGTCCTGCTCCTCGTTACACCTATACTCTACAGAAAAGATATCAACGACTCGGCCTTGGTACGTAAAATAGGCCTAGTATATATTTGTCTATATAATTAAGCTTTAGAATGTAGTAAAACCGTCTTAGCGACCACCCCTGCATAATTGCTATGTCTCTGAAAGGCCATGCTTTTGTGCTTCCAGCACAAATTGGTTTGTTTATGACTACGGAGATTTTTCTTTGTCTCTCATGTGGTCATTATTCATAGGTCTGATCTAGCTAGGCTAAATGATAACGGTGTATGCTGGCGCAAATCAATTCTATTTTCGAATGTGCTATCATAAATCTTGATATATATATTTTTTAAATTAAATATTTTTTTTTATTTCAGTCAAAATATTCTGCATTTGCAAATTTCAGAGTTATTTGCTCTTGTGGTATTGATTGTGACGTCATCTGTTTGCGAGCGTAACCTCATATCTTTCAGAGAAACAACGGGAGTTTTGCTCACAAAATAATCACGTCACAATGGATAGCTGCCCGTAAGGGAGGTCACTCTGTAATAAGCAAAGATGGATTATGGAATATTTTGCACTTGTAAATACACAAAAGCATCTTTGTATTAATAATAATTTCATGTAAAATTTATACAAATTCAAGTGGTCGTACCAGAGTTTAGCCGACAATAAGACCGACTCCCGCTTTTGCTACTATATCTGTGTGTCGACTGGAGTGAGATCACAAAGACAAATGAAATGTCCTGTATTTATCAACATTATCGGTACATCAGCTGAAACTGGTCCTCGAATATTGACTGGAAGTTCCAGACAGGTATATGTGAAACTTAATCTTAGACCTAATAAGAATATTGTAAATATGTTTGTGTCAAGTGTAATGTTTTTGTTAATTGTTTTCAAATAATATATTTTCAGCTGCTGACATTATGAAAATATATTTGTTTAGTTATTATCTAACTTGCATAAACTTAGTTATCCTTTTTTCAATTCAATTGAAAATAAGATTAGAAGATATTGCTTTTCCTACTTTGATTGCGCATTCTTTTATTTTTTTTATGTTTGGTTAAATAAATGTTAAAATGGTGTAATAAAAGCAATACATGTATGACTGACAAATAAGCATGCCACTTGAAAAATTGAATCCTGTTTCCAGCAGTATGGACATGTTTTTTTTATATCTATCTTGTTGCAGAATTTTACCAATGGAACCTCCTCGCACTTCTGTTTGACCACCGACGCCTGCCTTGGAAACATTCTTATTGCTAAAATTTGGTTAGGTGAAATTGACCAATCACCATCGTGGTACTTAAAGAGCCTCCTTATTTTAGATGGACAGACATGTAATGTGTAGGTATACAGATCATAACCATAATCAATGAATTGCATGCAAGCAGGGTTTTCTTATTTAATGAACATACATATTTAACTGTGTTTTGCACCAAAACAGCATTGTGCAACTGGTATTTTGTGTCCGTCGATAATCTACCCGTTACGAATCCAGTACTGCACTAATCTTATCAAAACGATTTTGCGTTAAACTCTAACATGCCAAATTTATAATATTCCACAATATCAATATATTAACGTGATATTTATTTATTTGGTAAATAAAATCATTTGGTATTGCTTCTTCTCTACTCATGCATATCGCAAATATCATTTTGCTATATTTACATTCTGAGTTAATCGTCATTATATGAATCAACCAACTAAAGAAAACAAAAATTTGCCAATGAAAACACTATGAATACACTAGGAATACAACAATTCAAACGATTTCAAACATTACGCCAGTTTCATATCAATAAAAAATAGTCTCCCACAATATTTTAATGTATAATCTTTAATGTGTTGTTTCTTGATGTAGAATCAATTGAGGTTTACTGTAATAAGCCAATCAAATCTTATTTTAACTTGCTTTTTTTATTGCTTGTTTTTACATAACTTCCGAGGAGCGCTAACGCGCTCCACGGGATAAGTAGGATATGTAGATAGCTTCTGCTATTCAAAGCCGCAATGAAAATTAGAAAAAAGCATTAAATCCATATATGAACAAATCTGAGAAGGATTTTTGTTTTGTAATATATTTAGAGTTCAACTGAAATGCGACAATTGGTTATCAAAAGAAAAAGACACTGGTCAAACCTGGCGTACACTACGTGTTAGTAGAAGCAAGGACCAAATCCACAGTCTTAGCGAAGTTAGCTCCAACAATATCTTTGACGATCATCTGTGGTTTTCGCTAATCTTCCGCCCGAGGTACAGCCGCTTTACAAGAGTCCAGAGACTTTGGAGCATCGTATCCTTGTTATTCCTGTCAATGGTTGCCTCAGCAATGTTCTATAATACTCCGGGTGACGACACAAATCCTCTAATAAGTATTGCTGGATTTGAAATCGGGTTCAAGGAAATATACACGGGGTTGATGTCAAGTGCTATAACTGTCGTACCTTGCCTAATAATGACTCAGATTTTTAAAAATCGAAAAAAGCGTGGAGAAGAAGAAATTGTGATCTTTTTTGATGGCAGTACTCTTCGACCGTCGGGTGTTCTCCCTTGGTGGACAATATTCATTGCATACTTTGTTTTAATTACGTGTATAAGCTGTGGTTCTTTCTTCACCTTCTTATATTCATTAGAATGGGGACCTAACCTCACGCTAAAATGGATGGCTTCGTTTTTTCTTGGAATTACAGAAAGTGTTATCGGTATAGAACCAGCAAAGGTATGAACATTTCCTAAGTTAATGATTGTACTTGTCGAAAATGTCATTTGTCTAATCCGGTTCCCTGTGTAACCCAGCGTTACCATATTCGACATATTCCTTCTTAATTTTAATTTATAATTAAAAGTTTTTAACATTAGTATAATTCGGAAAATACAGCTTAACGTGCTGGTCTCAGTGATAATCTAAAAGGTTTTTTTAACATTAGTTTATTTATTTATTTGTTAAAAGTTGCAATAGTTGTCGATGTTGACATTTTTTTCTGCACTTCTAAGCGGTAAATATGAAATGGTTGGCACATGTAAGTTATAAGTTGCGTTTGTTTAAGCGCTTCGGACTCAGTATCAATCACCAAAGTTGACAACGGCCGCCACGTAGCACAATATTTTGACTTTCCAAGAGTTACCTCCCCTATTCACTTTGGCACTACGCTGACCAAACAATGAAGGGAAATAACTGTTGATAAATCGGAAATATTCTTAAAAACCAACAACAAATATATACGTCATTATATTATGTGAGTGGTCAATATATGTGTGCATTGTGTTACGTTAATAAGATACTAAGGAATACAATGCAATAGCTGTTTCCAAGTAATCATACGTGTTGTTAATATCCTTCTATTTCTCTCTCATGTATCTTCTGTACATGTTGTGTTGTAAATAATATAGATACAAATGAATAAAATAATAATAAAAAAAGACATTTTCCACAATATACCAAGATGGCATTGATCTAAGCAATGAATTTAAAAACAAACCAATATCATTAATTCAACGTTTTCGAACAGCCCATAACTAAAATATAAATATTAGAATGAGAAAATGATTTATATTCAGTAACTATTCATTATGAAGCGTCAAGTAGATAGTGATTTTCACTCAACATTACAGGCTGTGGTTCTTGCTGTTATCCTGGTGTTTATTTGTTCATCAAGAGCACACCGGAGGGACTATATCATTCCTCCTACATCATTAAAACTACACCAGGCGGACAGGGCGTATGCCGGTTAGTGTGTCCTAGTCATTTTTGTTAATATATTATTGTGAAATAGTTTTAACTGGTTTGTTAACGTTATTATGGTGGTCAGTCCACGTTTGGTTGAGGTATGTTTTGACAAGCAGTGAAGTGCTGTGCCTTAAACAACATTATACATTGTTTTATGGGTGATCTATCTATGAGTTGTTTTATTTTTTTAAATTGTTGCTTTAATCGGACAACATCTACGAACATCGTTCTGGGGACTAATTAATTATTTCTTTTTAATAAGAGTAAATTAATATGAAAAATTATTAAAAGAACATGTAGCTAGAATTCACCTGAAAACCAAAAACCAAATGGTTGAAAGAGTGTTAGATCTAACCACTTGTAATAATTTATGTAATTTAAGAATCAACCATAACACTATGTTGAATGTGTTGTAGATCACTCCGAAATTACTTATCCGGAGTGCCCCTGTGATGGCCTTGAAACCGCAGTAGAGAAGCGACGTCGCCATCTCTTGCGGATGGACAGAAAGTTAAACAGCTTTATGAGAAGGTTGACCATGGGATTAATGTACGTGGCGATGCTTCTAGTGATCTGTTCGCATCAGAAAGTTACTGACGTATTTGGACAGAATGTTTATCTGAAAAATACCCTCCAATCCACTACAGAGGTAAGATATTTCTCTGTTTTGTCAACCTGATTGAAACCAGATATTTGATTACTGTACGACCTGGAACATTGAGTATCGGAGTGGCATTAAAGATTTGCTTTTAGTCAGATTGCAGTGCTGTAAAATGTTAACAAAACAATGTTTTGACTCTTAAAAGCATAAATGATCGCCCCTTTTCTTTTAAATAAGGTAATCAATTGGACTGAAATGGCCGTTATTTGTATTTTTTCCCACTCGGCAAAGTTAACGATTTCAGCGATAAAGAGATAAAAAGACTACAATACTAGAGTTTCAAAAGAAATAAATACGCAAAGACAAGGTTATATTTAAGCATTAAATTGCCTTCTTGTGGGATTCATGGTCCTATAATTCTCCCTGGATTGTAGAAAAATTCAATAACGCGCGTTAGCGCGTTAGTTAACTTGGACCATTAATCCACCAAGAAGGCAATTTAATGCTTATATTTCCGTTATTTTCTGACTATTTTCAAGCCAACCTGTAATATACACTATTATCGCTATTACCAAATCAAATTCCCCGCTGCCCCCGTCAGTTGAGCCTTTTCTTGTGACGACATAAGTTCCTCCGACGTCATTAGAACCCCCGACGTCATATGCGGTAAAAAATAGTCCATAGAAATAAACATAATATTATCAGTACACTTCCAACGTTTTATTCAATGCGTTCCATCTTTAGGATATTCAACATCTTAAAATCATAACTACAGAAAAAATTGCAAATAACATAGTAATAAAAGACAGGCTTTTCAGGTCAAGATACTTGTGAACAAAGTGTACTTTTCTGTTACGCTTTTTGTCGCTCTTATCTCATTCGCTACTTTTATTCTGACTGAACTAGATTCGAGCCGATTCAAGAAATGTATCGCCCTCCCATCCAGTGTATCTGAATCAGTCGTCGAGTTTTCTCGTAAATACACATTTGCGCTACTTTCGTCAATATCAGTTGAGATTATAATTATATTACTACAGTCAAATTTGCCTAGAATGACTGTCATTCATCTAAAAAGTTCCTTCTATTTAAGCGTTCATGGACAAAAATATAAGTTTTTGATGTTTGATCCAGATAAGAACAAAGGATGATGCCTGGCAATATATAGTAACTGTAGTGTTGCCCCGTCTCTCACCCACGGAGTTCTACAACGCAGACGTCAAACCTTATAGTGAACTGAGATATGTTGGTGCTAATTATAGAATGGGACCAATACGCCTGCGCCAAACCAGAGTCAGAGGTGAGATAAAAACACTTACAAAAGTTAAAACTTGAATTTGTCAAGAAAAACGCTGAATGAATACGAAAATACCTTTTGTATTGAGATACCACATTATCCCATTGTCAGTTGAATGCCTCGCATGTTTCATTTGTTGTGATTGTTAGCTATTGTTACTGCTGTTTTTTTTTGTATTTTTCACTAAACCTGCCTTTTTGTTTGAAGTTAACAAGCAGTTTTCGTCACTGTGGAGTTATTATACCCTCGCTTCGCCTTTTACTCGAATACGTGTTTTTATAACCTTACGTACTACATGTACACGGGTAATTACGTTTCACACAACACACATGTAATCGAGCGTCCTTATAAGCTTTACAGCACAGAGAAACACAAGCTATTGAATACCTGCAACTTCCAGACATGTTTGCATATTTGTTTTCAAATATCTAATCGTAGATAATTTTAAATTAATAACGATATCATTTACGAAACAAAAGTTACTTTGAGATCAGGAATCGTGATCAGGCATTCACAAATAGGTCATAATTGTTGAATAAATAAAAATGAGTAATTAATGATTAATTATGCTGCGTTTGCGTGAAATATAATCACAACATACCTATTGATTTGTTGTGATATATTCAAAATGAATAGATCAGATCATATTTCTACATGGTAATTTATTGGTAAGCAGTATATAAAAATATACGAACCGCCCATGCTTCAGTGTCAAAAATCAAGTAAGAACATGAGTAAGTATACAAGCACAGTACATATACATCCGATTGGTTTTACTGAGAGAAGCAAAATTTACCAAGATAGTTGTCTCTTGTGACGAGATAATGAAAGGTTATTGAACTGTATAATGTCTTGAAATTTGACAATTAATACTGATGAAGCATAGTTGGATAAGTGTACTGTTAAGTCGAGCTCACAAGACCCACATGTCCAGTGCGTATCTTTGTAGGTCTCTCATATTAAGATTTAATAAAAATCTTCATCAAACAAAACAATACATACTTTGAACTCGACTACGTATCACCAGTAAACAGAAGAACTGAAGCTAAGATTTTTCCGATGTTTAACAAAAGAAATACAATGAAAAAGAAACCGTCGAAAAAGTCACCGATTTCCTTCCATTTGACGACATGTGGTTTGTCGGAAGACGAAGAGTTTAGCTGGTCACGTTTGTTATTCTCATCCGCAAGATAAGCAGCACTCGTGTTATCAGATCGAGATGTGTTACTTTCGTGTTTGTATGGTTGCTCCCGGTTCTCATGGTAATGCCTTGGTCTCCGAATATTTCCAAAACTTTTCACCCCTCCGTAATAAAAATTTCGGTTTTCCTGTATCGTTGAAGTATAATGTACAGGTCGTTGAATCATTCCATCATTGTAGATATTCGAGAATGTGTCTGAATCGTCAACAACTGGCTTCCTCTTTCTCTCATTTTCTGAGCAACACTTTTTGCACGATAGACACCACAGCCATCTTGGAACATCGTCGTCATCACTTTTATGGTGCAAACGTAAAACGAGGATAGTACATATTGTTATCAAGGAACTTATAACCAAATCTGCCACCAGGAGATAAGACATCCTTGGAATGCTTGGCTGACTCGTATTTGGAAGTATGTCCGAAATTATGGTAAGAAACACGGACATTGCAAGTAAAACAGTTATTGAGAATCCGACTCGCTCGCCCGAATCTGCCGGGAGCAGAAAAACCAAAACATTTAAAATCCCCATAACGCTGATAGGCACCAGGATATTCACTATATGGAAAATCGGAAGGCGTTTAAATTTGATTTTAAGCATTAACAGCTGGGCATCGAAAGCGTCATCTTCAACGTATACTTCGGTACTCTTTAGTTCCCAAAGACTGCTTGGGGTAAACGAATAAATTTCCATCTCCTCATAAGTTGATATAAGATAAACTTCATTGGTTGCATACATCCACGGTGAAAAAATGTACTCACACTCATGTAAATCAAAAGGGAAGTATGTGACGTCAGCGGCACACTTGGTTCTGTAAACATTTCCGGGCATCCAGAGCATAGTCCCGTACTCAAATATCCGGACATTTAGTGCGTCATGTCCCAAGGGTTCGATTTCCTCGTACGGTTTACCATTTATTATCTGCGGTAGCCATAACTTGTCTTGAGGCACTAGAATTGAAGGTATTCCTCCGAAAGCATTACGATCCCATCTCATGTTAACGTCTTGCCATAAAAATGTGAAGATTCCAACAACTGCAAGCAGTCCCGATTTTTCCTCATACTCTTTGATGGATAGCAGCATGAAGGATACGTTCACTATCGTCGGTTCTTGGAGATTTACAAATGGACGTACATCTTTGTTATAGTTCGTCGTTAGATTTGTGTACAGTCTATGTAAGTCATCAGTACGTTGTCCAACTATAGCCCCATAGAAAGCAGTCAATAAGAGTAACACTAGTCGGCAGTCCATCTTACCTCTCCCAAATCCCACAGGTATTTGTTGTAAGGTTTACAGACGTCGAGCTTTAAAACAGCCAAATCGTTCTATACATTTATGAACTGCGAGTGTTTTTGTGACAACTAATCCCCAATTACAACAGAAATAACCGAGTACATTCAGATGTCTGTGAAGTTTCGTCACGCTCTGATGGTTTTGCACAAGTGGACGTCTCGATATTTACTTGCCAACTTTTGAATGGTCACTACGCTAGTTAGAATACCTGTATTGTGACCCGGTTATGCTAGTGTATACAGTAATTAGGTACATATATACTTGGGTTACTACAAGTTAGCGTTTCCGTCCGAAAACATTTTCTCAATGCGTGTGTCACTTAGAAAGCATACCCTCTAGGTAATATAGCTTTTCATTTAAACACCACAATGTTGACAATGTTAAAATAGTTATACGAAACAATAACACAATGTGAACACATAGTTACTTTCATGACAGCAACGATTTTTACACTCGATCTTTTTTTCCTCATTTAATCATATTTTTCCCGTGTCCTGTATTGCACTTTTTCAAACTTGAATGTTAAACATTCCTTGTTTTCTTTTAATATTTATCATCAGAAATTATATTGCAATTTGTGACTTCAATTTTATATCGAATATGCAAAAATGCAGAATAACATGCTAAAAATTTATAACGGAATTGCGCATACAAATGTACGTTTACTTTTAAACACGACTAATAGTGTTAAAGTAGCAATGTACTCAAAAGTTATTGAAAGTTGACACTATAGATGTAGGTTTATATGCGAAAATGACATGCACAATGACATGAAAAGCGTAGAAAACATCAATAATGTTGACTGTTAGTCCAAAAATAATACTATCATTGCCTCGTCTTTGTATATTAATATGTTTATATTAGCGTTTGTAGCGATTGGAATTTATGGAAATAAAGTCGCCTTTTCTTTTACAATTTTACAAAATGTCTTCTTGATTCGAAAAAGATTAAATGTATATAAAATACGATATACTTTTGTTATATAACTAACACATTGTATTGCTATTTGTAATTATTTAATCTATTGTTGTCGGCTAAACTAGGTAGTAATTATATCTATTTACCGTATGGTGTTAATTGACTGGTAATAAGAGCACTGGTCTAACAAGGTATTACACCTATACCCAGGACAATGAACACGCTAATAAGTTCACCTGCAAGACCACTGACCAGTTCTTAATGTCATCTGTTAATCTTTTGTGTCAATTTCTAGTATAATCATATGTGTGGTGTGTTTTGTAAGCAGTAATTAGGGTTTATAGGTGGGACGCACGGGTCAATTTTCAGATACTCCTAAAATCAACTACCGAATTCTAGGAATAGTTATATTCAATAAATTCATATTTTGAACATTATTTAACATCTTTGGATTTTTTAATTTTAAACGAAATATATATCACAACGACGTAACAATGTTGTGAAATAACGTTTAGTTAATAATTCGGAGAAAGTGCAGTATGTAGAGACTTTAAAAGTTTTTATTTGGACTAAATAACGATGAATACATTTCCCACGCTATTGGCCGGATTTGGATATTTACTAGCCTTGCAGTGAAGTATAATTATTGTGTACTTTCAATCGCCTTCCTTTTAAATCTCGACAGATTCCCATAAGGCTAACCCAATTGGTTAGCTAGTAAAAGTAGCTATTTTAAGATTGTATAAATTGGACTAACATGGGGTTAAGTAAGATACACACTGACATACATAGATGTCAGCTAAAATAAATCTTAAGTAACCTTTCACTAAGTGAAAAACAGATTATTTTCGAAATAGTCTCTGTGTATAAAAGATTACGCCGGTGTAACGTTGAAAATGGACCTCCGTTGAAAATTGACCTCGGGTCAGTTTTCAACGTTGAAAACGGACCCCGAATGCCGTTGAAAATTGAACATGCCGTTGAAAATTGACAGTGTCTAGGGTCAATTTTCAACGGCAGTTCTGTTGAAAAAATGACCGTTGAAAAATGACCTTGGCAAACTATCAACGGATGGTCTGTTGAAAAATGACCCTAGTACATTCACATATAAAACTGTTGCACAAACAAAATTCTCGACTTCTGTTATCGCAATTGTATTAAATTACGTAATCTCCTCGATTTGAATTGAAATTTGGTATCGTTATCATCGTAACAAATACCCCATTTAAATATTTTAGGTGCTTGTATGTTTATTATGGAGAATACGGCACTACAAAACTTTCATTTTTTACAGTCATTTTGTTCGTCCGTGTTAATTTAATTGTTCTCAAATTGAGGAATTGCTATATAACACTGAGGTAACGTAGTAAATAACAAGAGCTGTTGGAGAACAGCAAAGCTCGCCTATTCAGAAGAAGTTGATGTTCAAGTATTTACTATTTCAACATGGAAATATGACAAATTAACAGACTCAAAAACCACCTAAAGGGCCCCAAGTTGGTTGTATTATCACGTTCAGCATCCATACACACATTAGGAAAATAAAATCATAAACATTTATGATGACTTATGCTTAAACAATTGACAAAATAGAAACTTGCTCAAAAACTTTAACATGGAAATATGATAAATTAACAGACTCAAAAACCCCTAAAAGGCCCAAATTGGTTTTTATTATCACGTTCAGCATCCATACACAATAGGAAAATAAAATCATAAACATTTAATGACTTAAGCTAAACAATAGACAAAATAGAAACTTGCTCAAAAACATGGAAATATGACAAATTAACAGACTGGAAATTGGTTGAATTATCACGTTCACACATTATAAAATCAACTTAGCTTAAACAATAGACAAAATAGAAACTTGCTCAAAAACTTTAATATGGAAATATGACAAATTAACAGACTCAAAAAACCCTAAAGGGCCCCAAATTGGTTGTATTATCACGTTCAGCATCCATACACATTAGGAAAAAAAATCATAAACATTTATAATGACTTAAGCTTAAACAATAGACAAAATAGAAACTTGCTCAAAAACTTTAATATAGAAATATGACAAATTAACAGACTCAAAAACCCCCTTAAAGGCCTAAAATTGGTTTTTATTATCACGTTCAGCATCCATACACATTAGGAAAATAAAATCATAAACATTTATGATGACTTAAGCTTAAACAATAGACAAAATAGAAACTTGCTCAAAAACTTTAATATGGAAATATGACAAATTAACAGACTCAAAAAAAACCTAAATTGGTTTTATTATCACGTTCCCCAAATCGGAAAATTGTCATAAACATTTATGATGACGCTTAAGCAATCACAAATAAAACTTTCTCATTAGGAAAATACAAATTAAAGACAAAAAACCTAAATGGCCCAAATGGTTGTATTATCACGTTCAGCATCCATAATTTATTATGACTTAAGCTTAAACAATAGACAAAATAGAAACTTGCTCAAAAACTTTAATATGGAAATATGACAAATTAACAGACTCAAAAACCCCCTAAAGGGCCCCAAATCGGTTGTATTATCACGTTCAGCATCCATACACATTAGGAAAATAAAATCATAAACATTTATGATGACTTAAGCTTAAACAATAGACAAAATAGAAACTTGCTCAAAAACTTATATAAAAGCTATATAACACTGAAGTAACGTAGGAAATAACAAGAGCTGTTGGAGAACAGCAAAGCTCGCCTATTCAGAAGAAGTTGATGTTCAAGTATTTACTATTTCAACATGGAAATATGACAAATTAACAGACTCAAAAAAAAACTTAAGGGCCCCAAATTGGTTGTATTATCACGTTCAGCATCCATACACATTAGGAAAATAAAATTAAAAACATTTATGATGACTTAAGCTTATCCAATTGGCGAAACAGAAACTTGCTCAAAAACTTTAACGTGAAATGGGACGCCAACGCTGACGCCGACGCCGACGCCGGGGTGACAACATTAGCTCCCCCTATTCTTCGAATAGGCGAGCTAAAAAGGAATTGTTGTTATCAACTGCATGCAAAGTTTGTACTGTGTGGTGTTCACTTCCGAGTACCAGTGGATAGTGTTACAAAACTATAATTATGGGATATTATTAATTTGTTTCTTCATGATTTTTTATAATAACATTTTCGACGATTTAACGTTTGTCAGATATTCAGTAATTATTAATATTTATTTATTCCCTGCAATACAAGAATACATGTATTATATATCTGCGTATGTATCAGTTATGTTGTGTTATGCGTATGGTTGTGATGTGGTGTTGTTGTTTTGTGGTTGTGTGTTTTTGTGTTGTGTGTTGTTTGTTGTGTGGTGTTGTTTTGTTGTTGTGTTGTTATGTTGTGTGGTGTTGTGTTTTTGTGTGTTGTGTTGTGTATTTATGTGTGGTTGTGTCATGTTATTGTGTTGTGTGTCATTGGTGTGTTGTTGTGTTGTGTGTTTTTGTGTGCTGTGTGGCTGTGTTTTGTGTTATGTTGTGTTGTTGTGTGTTGTGTTGTTGTTTCGTGTTTGTGCAATGTGTTGTTACGTGATGTTTTTGTAATGTGTTGTTGCGTTATGTTGTGTGATGTTGTGTTGTTGTCGGGTGTTGTGTTGTTAGGTGTTGTTGTATTGTTGTTGTGTTGTGGTGTGGTTTTGTTGTGTGTTGTTGTGTTGTGTTGTTATGTGATGTTTTGTTGTGTGATTTTGTGTTGTGTTATGTTGTGTGATGTTGTCGTGTGTTGTTGTATGTTATTGTGTTGTTTTGGGGAGGCGTTGTATTGTTGTTACGTGGATGTGTGTTGAGGTTGTGTTGTGTATTGTGTTATGTGTTGTTGTGTGATGTTTTGTTGTTATGTTGTGTTGTGTTGTGAGGTGTGTTGTGTTTCTGTGGTGACGTGTGTTGTTGTTGGGTGGTGTTGTGTTGTTGTTGCGTGTTTGTGTGTTGTTTATTTGTGTTATGTTGTGTGATGTGCTGTTGTGTGATGTTGTTGAGTGTTGTTGTGTTGTTGTTGGAAGCTGTTGTATTGTTGTTGCGTGGTTGTGTGTTGTTGTGTTGTGTGATGTTTTGTTGTGATGCTGTGTCGCTTTGTTTTGTTATGTTGTCTTGTGTTGTTTGGTTTGTGATGTTGTGTTTAGTGTGATGCGTTGTTGTGTTGCTTGATGTTATTTTGTGTTATGTTGTGTTGTGTGATGTTGTGTTATTTTGTTGTGTTTTGTTGTGTTGTGTTGTTGTGTGGTGTTGTGCTGTGTAGTGTTGATGTGTTGTTGGTGTGTTGATGTGCTGTGTGATGCTGTGTGGTTTCGTGGTGTTTTGGTGTCGTGTTGTGTTGTTGTGTAAAAACGAGTTCTTATGGGGTCACTTTTCAACGGGTCGGTGTAAAAAGTCCGATTGAAGTTCAGTTTTCAACGGTTTTCGGGGTCATTTTTCAACGTTGAAAAATGACCCGAGGTCAGTTTTCAATGGGGGTCCATTTTCAACGTTACACCGGTCGAGTGATAAAGCGTTCCGAGCGTTCTGACCTTGTCCCGCTATCTGTAGTCTGCGGTGGTCAGGTACCAAAAATATTTTTCCACGGCTAATCATATCAATGATGAATTGTAATATGTTTATTAAAATTATACATATATTTTACATGAAATTTACACAAATATATCAAGTAACTTCGGTATAAATTTAGTAAGTCAGATCGGTATTAGGGTTTAAAATTTTAATGGCTACTGTTTCACTCTACAACTAACTTTACATTTTACGTGATTGCCATAATGCCAAATCTACAATAACTACAATAGAACCACACAGTAGTTAATCCCAAGAAATAAAATGAAAATTTCATACCACAAAAGGAAGCACCCACGAATATTTCATGTTATATATTTTTGAAACCTATTAAAATTGCTTCCGAATTGAGATAAATCAGACCACTTGACTAACCTTATTAATATGCTGAGTGAATCCGTTTGTACAATTAACATGTAATTAATTTGTAAATATAATCCTAGCTCTTGGAGTTCTTTTGAAATATTTTTTCAGGATTATCAGAAAGTGAATATATTGTAGACCCGTTTAGAGTTAACAAGTATGGCCACATGCCAAAATCGTTCTCAATCTGAAAAGATATATTACTGAATTGATATCATTTCCGAACTTTACATGTGAATTCTGTTAAAAGGCTTACTGAGGAGAAATAGTCTGTATATATTTAAAGTGAGACTTGCTGTCTTCCAAACTGTATTTATTTGTAGTGAAATTTAGTTTTTGTACATGAAATGAAAGAGGCGTAATAATGATATAGACTTTAATTCTAGCGTATCCAACCGGTTACTGTCACCATTGCGTGAAACTTTTGGTGGATTGAATCTCTGTGGTTCTGTTATAAATCCTTCAAACCCTCTGTTATACAAGTATTAAGACTTCAAAAAATTAAAAAATGGGAGTGTTATAGAAGTTGGGTCAATTTTGAGGGTCGATGCCTCGTTTAGCTTGCAAAACGTCAATAGTCAACGGAAAGTGAATTCATTATGTATATTAAACAAAATTTATACAGATACTATAACATATTGAGAACAATGTTTGTTTTTAAGGTAACTGCAATGTTCCCTTTGTGATGAAAGCAGCCGATATACCGTGCATTCCTGATTTCGACAAATGCACAGAAGACACGGATGACTATGTCGAAGGTAATATATATATATTTGTTCGGTAAACTATGTAAATTGTACCCACATTGTGTAGTACACTTAATTTCTTTATGGAGTACACATAGACAGACATCAGACCTATCGTATGGCCGATTATTTTCGCGAGTCAAAATTCTCGAAAGTTAAATAACTGATTAAAAAGCGATCTGACTTCCCTGACCTGTATGACTCCGTCATTTCTCAATATTTTGCGTGTGATATTTTAGCTATCTTAGCAAAGTACCACGAAATCGCGAAAACAATGCCATCGCCAAAATATTCTGCTTTACTATTTTTAAATGGTATCACTGAGCAATTATTTATATACCACAGGGTGGATATCTACCAATATCTCCTCCGAGGACATCACATCGCCGTATAGATATCACCATGGCAGCGCCATGGAAACGCCGTCACACTTTGGTCATTTCGGCTTATATGGAGGCGGCGGGTATATTGTTGACCTAGATTTTGAACCTACTACAGCAATAAAAGTCTTAAACTCTCTCCAAGAAAAATCCTGGCTAGACGAGAGAACCCGAGCATTGTTCATTGAAGCATGCGTTGTAAACAGAAACAACATGCTTTTTACTCAAATTCAAATTGTGTTTGAATTTCCCAGCGTTGGCGGGACACATACGGAATATGGAGTTTCATCGGCTAATCTCTACCCGTACAGAGAGGCATCAGACTTTGTTGTACTCGCAGTACAATTGATATTTTCTATGACAATTCTGGTGAGGATTGTATTGTTCTTTGTCAAAATTATGCGAACTCGGTGTCGGTCCCTGGTAACCTTCAGACAGTGGGTTGATCTTTTTGACCTATCAGTTTCAATGACTGCTATTGTTTGTCTTGTGATGAGGGTCACCAGCACGGTTGATATCCTCAATACACTTCGTCAGGAGATCGGTAAGTGTTATAATCACGTAAAGAAATACAATTAAGGTCCTAGACTATGTTTAAACTAGCAATATTTTGTATGCCTATATATCACTTCTTAGGTGTACCTGGACAAACATATAGATGATAAAAAGTGTGTATGTATCAGGCATAATCTGAGGTATTACTGTCGAGTCGTAGATTGCTGGGTTGTGTAAATTTTGGCAAAATATGCGAAAATTCGTACATTTCAGTATCACATGTTTAAACAGGGTCTTAAACCTTAAAGATGCTCCACCGCCGACAGAGCATAAATAATATCCATCACTTGGACAATAATTGGTGTTTAATCGTGTATATATATGTCTAATTAACACAAAAAAAATATAAAATAATTTATTTTGCCTTTGGTGCATGCTCAATCAGCACTTCATTTCATATAGGATATAGTGCCAAGGAATTTTTTCGGGATGCAATTAATTATTTTTTGTAATTTTAACTTGATGTAAAATGAGAAGCTTAAACTTTTCAATGGTGGTAATGGTGTAAAGTCAGTAACTTTTGTAACTGAAGAAAAATACTAAATCGTCTGCTCCTGTTTTTGATAGTGAAAAAATACCATTTGTCAGCGGTGGAGCATCTTTAATTACAATAGCAAGTGGTTTTTATTCTTGAGTTAGTAGACATTGAAAGATTCACAACTTGCCAGATGGCAGTGTAATAAAAATAATAATTAAAAAATAAATGAAAAAAAAAAATAAAACGCGACTTATCATGTGGCGCAACAATAGAGACCTTGGCGTCGCGTGTTAATTTGGAAAATAACATTAGGTTACTATAGATCGCCATTTTGAATGTTTCGCGTCTTAATGTATTGACCCATATTTTGCATAACAAATATCTATTTTTTTTCATATTTATTTTGCCTTTTACAGGTTTCTATTCAACCTTTGGATACATTTTCCAATGGAATGACTATTATTCTATATGCTTGGGTATCATAACCGGCATCGCCATCTTGAACCTTCTACAACATTTGTCATTTAATTACCATTTCTACCTGATGTACAGAACAATCATGGCATTCCGTCCAGATCTATTCCAGTTCTCGACACTACTGACCCTACTAATGATTGGATTTTCCTGTTTTATATATCTCATGTATGGTAATGTGGAAGGAGGCTTCAAAACGGTTCCGGTAGGAATCCTGACCTTATTTAGGATGACTATCGGTATGATTAAGTTCCGTAATGATTTGGAACTTGAAGCGCTCGGTATTACCGCTATCCTGTCACTGTATGCATTTGCTGTGACTATGGTGTATATCAACATGTTCACAAGTGCTTTGAACTTCGGAATATCGAACCTAAAGAGTCTAATTGCGCAAGGAAAGACGTCGTTTGATTGGGATCTAAGTCGACACTTTTGGGATCGACTTAGAGGTTTATTATTTTGTAGATCGAATCGACTACACAGTAGTCATGTCGAGGCATCAGATGAGCCGCAACAAATACAAGGTTAGTGTTCCTTTGTGACATTTGTTGCCATGTAAGTCAATGCATTGTAAAAGTCTTTGTTTAAAACCTAATTCACTTCCTACGAAAGCTTTGTTTTGATTTGTTTTCACGTTCTATGAACAGTTAGGGCCATTAAATGGCGTCCAGTGTTTAGATGAGATGTGGAGTTAAGCCGGAGTGCCAGTGGTCAGTACCCGGTGACTGCTCTATATGGTATTCATGCTCGCGACTCAGAGATGGAGGATTTATGGCAATATGTTGGGATATCTAAAACACTCGGCCACCGCGGTCCTGTGAAAGAAGAATGGGTTGCAAGCGCATTGTTCCTTATCAACATATTTTGTCACTTTCTTTTATGTAATCCCTATACTTATGGTAGAGATGTCATGAAAAGCAGCTGATACTAAAGTTCATTTTCTCATATCGTTTTGTCCATTCTTTTGACATGAATATTGATGCGTTGTCATTGTTTTCTTTTTGTTGAATAACTGTTGCAATGTAGTTGTCGTTCTTGTTATTTTCAGAGTCACGAACGGATAATTATAAATGGCAGGTAAGAACATCTCTTTTCTTAAAGTCATCATTTTCAACGTTAAGATATAGTATTCAATTAAAAGTACTAAATCATTAGATTTACATAGATTTCCTAGGGTTTTTGAATTCTTACAAACGTTCTTTTACCTGGAATTTGAAAATAACAACATTTTATTTGAAATATTGGCAATGTTTATCAGCGTCAAAATATCGCCAAACACAACAAGAAACTGTATCTGTCGGCAATGGCTGTTTATAACGGAAAGAGCCGAGTGCATTTTTGACTTCGAAATCGGGATATATAGATGTAATAACACCTATAAGAGGCCACTTTCATTTTATCGGTTATATTGGCCTGATTAGGTGTCTCAGTGGCGTAGGAAGATGAAACGTAATTGGAAGCCTAGGGGGGATAGGGGAATGATTATAACGCGTACTTAACATGATACTTTTATATTTAAAGTTACCTGCATTTAGAAATGTTAATTGTGAATGTCGTCATATCATTATGCATCTCTGCTCGATCTGAACATAACGGTTTCACACCATCGACACATTGTTGTGTAACACAAAATAATAATGAATTAATTGTTTTGCTAAGTCATATGAACAAATGAATCTTTTAAGAGCCATTTTTTTAAATAGTACGTAGAATTCGTTGATAGATATTTTTAGTCTAGTTCATGTGTATCAAATTTGTTAAAATTTTCAACATTATGTGCAGAAATGAATGTTTTAAGAAATGCGCCGCGCAGCGCGAAATTTTCTTAAATAAAGTACGAAAAATGTGCAGTAGGACCCTTTTTTCTTTCAAATGTGCAATTTTAGGACATTTCAGTCGTCGAAAATTGGGGAGGGGGCATGTTTGACATGTAAAAAAGACATGTTTGCCCTCGCACGCCCTCCCCCCCCCCACCCCCGCTTCCTACGCCCATGTATCTACATTGCCATCAGCAAACGTTCCATGAAGCTTTAGAGTATTTGACGGAAATATGACAAGAGGTGAGAGGTATTTTCACTCGTTAATTATGTATACATGAATACAGGTGTACATGTGTACATTATTAAGCAAACATATATATAGGTCTACAATGTATGTGTAAGGTATATTTTTGCTTTGAATACATAAACATGCTCATAAAATTTAGATATATAGTTAGGCCAAAAATCAGATTGAAAAAGATTATATTACTAGTGATATGTAGGGGAATGTCCAATAGACGGATATACATTATAACTAAGGATATATAAGGAATGTCAAATATTGTTATAATGATAAAAGAAATACATGTACCTCATTAATCCGCTAAACATACCTATATTATTAGCCCCCCATTTATTTCCCTTATTATAAAGTCTATATAGTAGGTCCAATTTAAAAAAAAAGTCTTATAATATTGGCAAGTTTAGCGGACTAGCACCTTATATCATGACAAAAGAAAATAAAATAATGGCAGAAGCAACTACAAAACCATATACAGTCGAATCTGTCTTAAGCGACCACTCAAGGCAAATTGAAAAATGGTCTCTTAATAGAGAGTGGTCTCTTAATAGAATAGCTCAGGTTAAGGAGGGTATATAGTTTGATGATTTAAAATATGATTTGTCATTCACTTTTCATGAATAAAGCACCATTTCATTTATTGCAAATATTTATTTTCTATTTATTTTAATTGTTGTGTATTATTTTTGTTTATTTAATTATTCATGGTCTTAAAATATTTTTTTTTTCATTTCATGCTTCACAATAAATTAGAATGTATACTGTATGATTCTTAGGATTTATTTTTATTATAAAATCCGAATTTTTCATACCTGTTTCCGGTTCTGTCTATTACTATGACCCATCCAAGATAGCAGACTAAACAAACGCTGCATGTGTTGTCTGTTCGACTGCTTTCATATTTCATTTTCATGTAAGTAAAGTATTGTCAGTCACTACTAGTGTTTGTTTTAAATAATGTTTATCATGTTGTATCAAACACTTTATTATTTAACCGTAATACTCATTCAAATGGATAGAGACGGCCATTGAACTTGACACATTCCGTCTAAGGGGCCCCAGGTCTGACAGTAATAAAGGTGTGAAAAGACCAGTCAAATACAATTACCCCAGTGTGACATTACTTATACAGGGCTTCAGTTACAGGCTAATTGTTTCACACCTCTTTTGTTAACATTAATAAGCTATAGACTTAATTGCTCTGCCCAAGCCGTGTCAAATCCGGCGACCGGATGATGGGCGTTTTGGAAAGAATGAAATGACATTCGTTTTCTGGTCGCTGTATAGAGAATTTTTGCGACCATGGGAAGGAAATTTTGTGGTCGCTGGTCGCGTTAGAATGGTGGTCATTTAATGAAGTTAAAATATATACATATTGTAGTATAAATGCTTGGGGGGAATTGAAGTGGTCGTTTAGTGCAGAGGGTCGCTTAATACAGATGGTCGTTAGTAGGCTGATTCGACTGTAATATAATGAAAACATTTCTTTACAGCTGCAACCTGTACAATATATGATTATTTACGCTTAGAAACTCTTCACAAAACCACTGCATTAGTTTCAGCGTTTATTAGATTTAACACAGTAATCGGGAACGTTTAGTCGATAAATTCGTGTTTTCATTCGATAACAGATTATGTCCATCAGACCGATGAGATTTCCTTCGATTGCAGGTTGCAGGTGTACATGTACATAAATACATAGGCTTACAATGTATATTTTCTCTTTGAATACATAAAAAGTACACATAAAATTTAGATAATTAATTAAAAGTCTGATATTTTGAAGAAAGTAAGATTGGAAAAGGTTATATAACTAGTGACATATAGGGAATGTCCATTTGACGGATAGACATTATAACTAAGGATATATAGGGGATGTCCATTAGACGGATAGAGACTATAACTATGGATATACAGAGAATGTCCATAAGACGGGCAATATTATAACTAGGGATATAAAGGCAATGACCATTAGACGGATAGACATTATAACTAAGGATATATAGGGAATGTCAAATATTGATATAATGATAAAAGAAATACATGTACCTAATTAATCCATCAAACCTGCCTATATTATTAGGTTTTATCTCCATTTATCATCTTATATATAGACTATTGGCCATTTTTTTTACAAAAGCCTGATATTATAGGCAGGTTTAGCGGACTAGTATCTAATATCATGACAAATGAAAATTAAATAATGGTAGAAGCAGGCATAAAACCATATAATATAATGAAAACTCTTCTATAAACCTGCAAAAACTGTACAATATATGATTATTTACACTTAGAAACTCTTCACAAAACTTATACCTACGTTTCAACGTTTATTAGATTTAACACAGTAATCAGGAACTTGTAGTCGATAATTATATAAATTGGTGTTTTCAGTCGATAGCAGATATGTCCAATAGACCGATGAGATTTTCCTGCGATCTGATGTTTTGAATGTTCCCGCATCGCGCATACGCTTAGGGATTGTTTACGCTCCCCGAAAGATAATAATATGAAATAGTGACTAGGTCGTTTCTATTTATTTTCAGTTTTTCTCCATTTTAAAAAATAGTTATGCAAACTTTTCAATTTTGTTATTACCACAAAATACACCACTTTTACAGTTATTTTTATCTCTATAATTCTTTTTATCTTTTGTTACATAATTTTTTAACGATTCAGTCCCTTTAAATACATTGATGCAATAGCATTTCGACATCGTTTGTGCTATAGAACGCTGACTGATTTTCTAAAATGTCGCACAAAGCATCATCATATTACAAAAACGACTACGCATTCATTTCTTACATTTAATACATAGTTTTTTTTATATTTTATTTTCAATGGTTTAATTTCCGATTTGTCCCTTCAAAAGAGTGAACACAGCGTCGATAAATTCCTGTCGAATTTGGTTGGACAATTGAAGCATGATGCCAAACAGGAGAAAGAATTCTTAAAGGCAGCGTTATTACCTTCACGGCATTATGCAGGACAAAATTTCATGTGGAGTAGTAGACGAAATATTCTCAATGGGGTCCAATACAGGTAATGTAGTTCTAAAGACCCATCCGTCTCTCGTCCCCAAAGGTCACCTTATTAAACTATAGCATATAGTACCAGCATCGGTCATTGCTGGGTAACTGCCACCACGTGACAGAGAACTACTGGTCAAATTTAAGGACACTTGGTCACTCAGTCTTTTATTGTTTTGTTTACATGCCTTAATAACATAAATGTGTAATATCATTGTTATTTGCATGTATATAATTATATATATGACGAAAACATGACTAGAGTTGGATCGATTTTTAAACCAATATTATCTTTTTATGCTCAAAAAGGGAACGTAACGAATTGTAAAATTATTTTCAGGTATTCTAATGACTGGATAGAGGGAGATAATTCATTAGTATTAGAGTTTATATCTGAGGAAATTGACTGCAAAATCGATGTAGAATGTATTCAGGAGAAGACTGCCGACCAAAGAGGCCTTATTACTTACGGACAATCAACACAACCGCTTAGTCCATTCTTTATCCTATACACACAAAACTATGAAATAGGGCAGGTAGGTAGTCTTAATGAAAATAAACGACAGTAATCTCCATTTACTTTAATGTTTTATGGTTAAATGGTAAGGAGGAAAGTATCAATCTAATACCTGTAATTGTTATAATATCACCACCAACACAACGAACTAGTTTATTTCGCGGTGATTTAAAATTCATATGATTTTTGGGGAAGGGGTTGGGAGGGAGTGGACCTTTGTAGTGGTCATCCATTAATACTTGTTATGTACTTGTTTTATCGTTCCTGTACAATTATAGCGAATATTGATATATTTATTTAAGTTTAGTAATAATATACAGTTGTGAACTACTTCATAGAAAACGAAACTGCTTAATTTATACACAGGTAATACTGTTTCTGAAATAAAAGCAATATATCATGTAATCGATTTATGACATTGGTTTATATGATTTAGAGTACATACAAATGTAGATGATTGTTCACACCTGTGTCTTTTTGCCATGCTGTAGTGTAAAGTCAAGTTCAAATTGAACTCTTCCCAACTATCCTCAAAGCCTGTATTCATGGTTACGGCGACAGGTGATGTCACACGTTGGGAACAACATGCTACACAACAGGACGCATCAACAGGAGAAACAAATGTAAATGGTTTCATCTTTCTCTTTTTCTTTCTCTCTTCTTCAGCTTTGTAATGTGTAATTGCCTATACAATAGCTTTACACAGTACAAATATATATATATATATTTTTTTAATTATATTTAGTCTGGTAACCACGGTCCAGTAAGACGACCGTAATAACCATTTTTTTCTGTTTAAAACTAAAACAGGAATGTATGTATAAGGATTGATCAACATTTTGACTACGTATACGATTGAATAAACTAACATATTCATTTATGGCGCAATCCATGGAATATGTTGTTGTCAACTGCGCTCATACTACCGTATACGCAGTCAAAATGAAGATAAATAATTAAATGTATCAAATTACCTGCCAGGAGTAATAATTTTACCAATAACCAATAATGACCAATGAATGTAATATTCAACTTTACTGTCCTTTTGCATATCTTGATAATTAATTTGATCAACACCAAGTCATGTGGCTGTACAAAGCTAGTAACATTCAGTTACAGTTTGGGAATTCGTTACATAGTTTATGAACATATTGAAATTCCATGTTTTTTCTCAAAATTTTTCTCAAAATAACAAACTGAATATAATGTGTTCTTTCCGCGAAAAAGGTAAATAATTTAAATAATCACATGATGTCAATTAATGATTTAAGATTATTTAATTTTGTTTTTGAAAATAGTTACCTGTAAAATGAAAAGAAATGTAAATCCTGTGTATAAGGGACATCCTTGAAACAAATGTATGGTTATAGTACAGTACTGTTCACCTGCCATCAAATTTTCTCTAACTGTACTTATATCTAAGTAATTTACTGGGTTATTACCGTGTTCTACTATTTTTCAGATGTACGTGTCAGCTACCCTACAAACGCTCCCTAGATTCCTCATTGTAGTAAATTCAGAAACATGGTGCGGAGTTCAGCATGGAATGCAGCGGAATCGTTTGAACCAGTATGTTCTATCAAAGAAGAAATCAATCCTCCAACCCGGATGCCATAAAAACATATTCATCAGCTTTCCAGATAATTCTGTTATGGCGGAAACCGTCATCAAAACAATGGTATTGTATTGTATTTGGTATTTCCGAAATTTCTTTTGGTAGGCGTTCAGACATATTGTACTATTTGTAGAAACCATGAATATAAATTTGCTTTAAACATTCAAAATTCAACTTTTCTGCGCTAGTTATATGATATAAATATTAACACAAGTTTCATCAATGCCCAAGTTTAAAATTTCCCTTTTCGTGTGTCCTTTTTTTGTGTCAACTTCAGGATAGTGTGAAGCCAGCATTAGGATTACGACATTTCCAAGATTGGAACTCTAATTGCATGAAAAGTCTGATATTGCCGACTCTTTCTGAACGCTTTTTTAATTGTTCATGTATTACTTCGAAAATATCAGTTTTCTTTCCTCCTTTTTATCGCGTAAATATATACACTGTAGTGGTTTTTTTTCCAATATCAATTAACAAAAGTAAATACGGAAAAACAGCTTTCATTGAATGATTTTCTCTAGTACTTCTTTAACATTGATGTAATATTCTGGAAAAGAAGCTTTTTTTCCAACCCCATATATTTAATGTTGTGCGTATACATTTATCGAAAGATGAATACAAAATGTTTATTCTAATTTCAGATGGAAGAAAGTGATGGGCTGCCTACCGTCCATATCCTCGCTAGTGAGAACGTTTCTGGGCCCATTCTTATTGATTATGTCAGGAAAAGAGACTCCGATCAGTTTTCACAAGGTAAGAACCGTTAGAAATATATACAATACAGCACTGTCGCCGAAATTAATTGTGCACAAAAACATTTCAGCACAAATTTTGTTTTTGATCTAGTAGCGTTAATACACATGTGTCTATTTACCGTATAGCGGGGAATTTTGGGAGGATGATAATTTCGTAGGCATTTACTATGATCGCGAAAATAATTTGTTCAGCAAAATATTGAGATATGACGAAGTCATACAGACCTTGAAAAGCAGATGGCGAAAATTTAAAACCTCTAAACGTTATGTTGTGTAAACCTCCTCTACTGCAAATCTGACATTTGAAAGCTGTAGAGTGTTTCCTTGACAAAGGGTATGTAGCCGAAAATGTGTAGCAGAGACAGTTTATACTACACAAATTGTAAATTGTGTTCTCTTTAAATTTGGAACAATTATGCCACACGAAAGTGTAGTTTTCTTGTTTTGATCGCGTAAATGAAAATGTGTAAATACGACAAACATAGAACTGGTCATCGCTAGAAACATTTTAACCTGGAACTTTTAGCGTGAAAGCTATACTATTATATTACTTTGGAAATCTATTACATTACTCGTATGTTATCAGTAGGGTTAATAGCACACGAGGAATTCTCAATAGTTTGTATTTAAGATACAAGTTTGTTCTCATTGTTAACGCTAGATATCACCTTCGTGTACTTATGTCATTTGTTGTTTTCACAGAAACATTCATGGATTCACAAATGCTAACAAAAACAGGAGATTTAGAATGGAGAAGGGATACTAAAGGCGACCATGTTGAATTGGTTTCTCTTGAGGCAGGGTGAGTATATTGTGATGTTTTGTATTGAATTGATCTTTTTATCTTCAGCTTTGGATTTGGCATACATCATAATGTCATTAAAAAGTTATGCAATGATAAATTATTCCAAATGTGGTATTTATATTGCCAGATATTGTAGTACATAGTATAAAATACTAAAAACTAGTACTAATATACCACATAGCTCTCAATTTTGGAGAGTTAAAATTTTGTCAACCTTTTTGTTGACCTCAATATAGAATTATGTGAAAACTAAAATGTTACAAATTAAACTTTCGCGTCCTGGCTTTAACAGAAAATAGACATTACTAACTACTTATCGTTTTTTATGAGACCTCAACATAGAATTGTGTAAAAACTAAAATGTTACAAATTAAACTTTCGCGTCCTGGCTTTAACAGAAAATAGACATTACTAACTACTTATCGTTTTTTATGAGACCTCAACATAGAATTGTGTAAAAACTAAAATGTTACAAATTAAACTTTCGCGACCTGGCTTTAACAGAAAATAGACTTTACTAACTACTTATTTTTTTACGAATTCCAAGACCTCTATATAGAATTCTGCAAAACGCAAAAATATCACGCCCGTGAAAAATACCGTAATGTTATGTATGTGTTGACTATATCTTGACTTTTTTTTTCTGATTTCTAATTTCAAGACAGGTATGTTTTCTATTGTTATTTTTATCTTTGTTTAGAGTTAAAGTAGCTGTGACCGTTTGTCTATCCGACTATAAATTAGTAAGTATGGAACCTTTGTCTTCTCAGTTCATTGTCTTCTATATCCAGTATCCTCTCATCAGGAAATTCTCTGTTTGCTCATCATTCTGTTGATCTGCTGATACATGTTCATTGAACAAGTATTGTCTTAATAGTTATCTTAATGTCATGACAATAAAGCAGAAAATACACGGGTTTTTTTCTGTCAAAAATTTGAAGCACGACATCTGCTTCCCAGCTTAAAAATATAAAAATAAAATGCAAGAAATATATCTAATTAATTAACGATGTAGCGGCTGTATATAAACTATATTTTGAGAATAGCAGATATATGTAATGAAGCAGAAAACATGTATTTTTTTATGCTATTTCCATTCCGTACCAACTGCATGTGATTAACATTCCGTTATGTGTTTATATATATTTAAGTTTTTGTATATTTTGTTATTGTACCAATGCTTAAGATTGAATTCAACAATAGGAAATGATTTGAACTTTCGCTTTTGACATATAACTCTATAATTATCTACAATATAAGGGGATATAACAGAACATAATGATTGGCCGATCGCTAGAGGTCCCTATAGCCACGCCCCTTCTTCCCTATCAACTGTTGCTACGCCTGTCAAGCTTTAACAAAGATGGCGGTTGCATCAATATCAGTTGACTGGTACTTACCGATATATCATAAAACATAACTACGGTTTTCTCAGAATTGGCTTTAAAGGTTTTTTCACCAAATATTTCATTAATTTATTGAGATATATCTATTTTGAGAATGTGAGCGCACAATACCGACTTCGAATGATCTTCTGTAACTCAAAACAATTAGCTTTGAAGCACTGCAACTTCGTTATTTTGTTATTATTGTTTGTTTTAGGCATTTGCAGAGAGTTCCAACAGACATCTAGGTAAGATGCTTTTCTCTCTATTTTTTCTCCTTAAATGGTGAGGTGTTATTGAAACAAGAATGCCAATATGGATATCAGTGTAATATGAATTATAATGAATCAAATACGTTGTTCACACGTTAATCAAACAAAACATTTATGCCAGGTTTCTGTGCTATATCTTATGGCAATATAATAATATTAAGGTTACTGGTTTCAATTAACAGAACACGAACGGAAGACGCTGATGGATATATACAAAGGAAATATAGCTACCAAACACTGGAGGCAGATCGGGAAAACTATAGGATTATCACAACAAAAACTGGAGTACATTAATAACACGAAACCCAGGTCTATGGAGGAGAAAACGTGTTTAGTCTTAGGTCATTGGCTGAAGAAAACCCCTGGGGGAAATCTCAATGAAATAAAACATGTTTGGATCGCAGAGACCTGAGATGTGGTGCCAATTTGAAATGCCAAATCCTTTGAACATTTCGAAATATGAAAACTTATTAACCAACTTCCCTTCGCGCGCATTTTATTCGTGAATTAAAAAAAATAAGCGATAAAGGTAAATTAATATTTCAATTCAATTTTAATTACGCAAAAATCTTGTTGGTTAACACTAGACCTTATTTTTCAGTACGAAACCAATTATTCATAATAAATATTTAAGAAATTTTAAAACAAAAATTGTTTTGGTTGTACTTTTTTTGATGTGCTCATTATTGGCATATCGATCAAGAAATCTGTAAGATGTTCAAGCCGGAGAAATTTAGGAGCTAACGACTTTGATTTGAAGGCCCTTTCATTAATGACGTTTAATAGCGTTCATGAATTTGATAATGGATGTATGTATTTGACGAAAGGTTCAAACTTTCGACCTAGAGTTGAGAAGTTGTTGATAATGATGATATATCGGATATGTTACAAGTAACTTCTTCATGTTCCATTGGAAATTCAAATAATGTAAATGTGATAAGATGTAAAGAACTTATCAAATTTATTGTTACATTGATTTGTTATGAGAAATGGTATCGTTATGCAATATAAATTATAGACTTATATGCGAGTAAATATGCATGTATTTGTTTTAATAAATATTTTTCAAACATTTCCAACTTATTATATACATGGATAATCAATCAACCAAGATGGTAGGATCTTACTGTTACTGTTTTTCACTTCAAATCGTATGTCATTGTTATTTTTTTCAATCGCTTCCTCTCATCAAGATGATTTTTCAATTGCCTCCTTGCATCATCATCATCATTATCTAAATGAGAGAAACGTATACAAAAGATTTCATCGCCAGTTCGCATATTGATCTCTCAGAGTTACTTCCCTTCGTTCCACTCAATGTATTTTGGAAGTTTATCCTTTCTATTATTGAACTACATGTAATAAAAACATCACTGGACAATCAATGTTGTTTCTCTATACCTTAAATGTGTGGGGAAATTGCTAACAATTGAACAAAAGGACTCGGAAACTTCAATAAACTTAAATCGATGAACTATTTGGGTTAGTTATGTCGCCACCTGAAAATATATGCTACCAGAAATATACACTAGGGAAAGTATGTTGACACCGTCTTTACATATTTTCAAACTGGTTTGTCAAATAATGCATTTGTCAATATCTACCATTTTCTAATTGGCATATGTGTTACTGTTAGAGAGACAATTCACTCAGGTTAATTCTTTTACATAACCAGGAAGCAAACTTTGGCATAAATGTATTGTTCGACATTTCCTATGAAACACACGTTAACGTTTAGTATTTTAATTGATACCGTTGTAATTACAAATCGTTGATCAATACGATTACGCAGTTATAATATGTACGCTGTACTCATACCCGAGCCAAAGTCACGCAAGTTAAATGAACTGCATAACCACTGAGGAGGTGATAAAATGATTTTGAGGCAAGATAATTCACCTAATAAGCTAAACACACAACTGTCAGAGCGATTTGAGCAGTTCGAGACAAAAGTTGCATTACTCTACGAGCAAGGGACAGGGTTCGGCATACAAGATATTCGACCACAATGTGTAATGGCGGACAGCGAGCGAGTTTGATCGTTAAGAAATACTCTTATATATTGTAGATGGTCTTATTTCCACATAGTCCATTTCGCTATCTCGTGAATTTCACGTGACTGAGAAAAACTCAAGTGGAATTCGCGTTGAGCATTATTTACTGTTTTCGATAGAATATAATTTTTCTTATCAAAATCTTATATTCATATCAAAATTATAGATTTGCTCTCGTATCGAATGTTTCTCTTTTTATCAATCTTTACTTCTATGCTTTATTATAAGGCACATCAATCGTGAGTATTTTACGACACAAAATAAAAGAAGACATTATTGTAAGATATCAGAATATATCTTATTTATTGTACTAAAAGTAGATATGGATGTAACAAATCACCAATGATCTACCAAATATGTATGACAAACAGCAAACTTAATTCCAGCATGTACGACAAACAGCAAACTTAATTTCAACATGTACGACAAACAGCAAACTTAAAGTTGCATGGTCTATAACTTTCGCTCTTTTGGTCATAGTGAAAACTGTTTAAGTGTTATACATATTTTTCTCCGTCTGCCTGAGGTTTAAACTTTCTAATTTTACCACTTTTTATAAAGTTGCAGCACTGGGAGTATCTTTAATTATAAAAGTAAAAAATCTTTTTAACGTGTACACGTGAAAAATAGGCTCGAAAGATGCCGAATCATTCCGAACTCTTCCGAACATCGTCGCGACAATCTCGAAGTAAAACGAGAGTTGTGAAACCAAGAGAAAATATCAACAATTTTTCATAAACAAAACATGTGGTCGACCTCATCAGACTCTATCTACAAAGAAAATAATGCTCACACATTACAATATTTGATACACACAACATTTTACGGTAATGTGTAAATTGGATGTTTCAAATACTCAATCTGTGGACATATACCAGCATGATTTGCTCATATAGGCCAGAAGGAAAACGTAAACAAACACATGTGTGCTTACGCTAGTTACCTGGGTCACCACGTGCAGGTCGTGTCGAACGTCAGTCACGTGATACGATTAGGAATCCGACAAAACCCGAAGTCACTGAACATGGCGGTGATTGAAGGCGCTTTATTCAAAACCAGGAATATATGATTCCTAGATTTCGGCTCTCTTATAGGCCGACATATGCTTTTGGGGAGCTAAATCATCAAGTTACATGTCAATGTTTAAATATCAAATGTTTAAGTTACATATCATTACAGTGAAATTAGCAGCAATACAACTTTAATTTCAACATGTACGACAAACAGCAAACTTAATTTCAACATGTACGACAAACAGCAAACTTAATTTCAACATGTACGACAAACAGCAAACTTAATTTCAACATGTACGACAAACAGCAAACTTAGTTTCAACATGTACGACAAACAGCAAACTTAATTTCAACATGTACGACAAACAGCAAACTTAATTTCAACATTTACGACAAACAGCAAACTTAATTTCAACATGTACGACAAACAGCAAACTTAATTTCAACATGTACGACAACCCTCTGAATTAGTGTATGCCGTCATCAGCATTAACTACATAATCGCTACGGATTTAACAAATACCATCATAACACAAATTACTATAACGACTTTTTTTTTTTAACATGTCCCTTCTGTTTTTACTCCCTTTTACTTCGCATTTGTTGACCACACTATGCGGAAGTCTACTGCTATAAACAACAACCTAGCGCCTACCTAACAATCTCCCCAGCTTTTACCAAACAATTCTGGTCCTTATTGACGTAACTGTATACAGAACAATCAGCTTCATTAGTTGATTAAATGTCTTTTGGTGCAACCTAAGCAAGAAGCTTCACAATAATCATCTAAACTTATAAAGAAATTACTAGAAATAATCACTACTACAATAATATCTACACCCACTGGTGTGTCTTCAGGTAAAATATATTTTGTGAAGAATAATTTTGCTGTTCAATGCGTTTCACAAGGATAGGCGCTCTGGTCCAGACTGTACATATTGTGATCAAATATAATGTTTATAATGAAAACAAATACCAAATATAATGATCTTACGTTTTGAAGTAATGGTCTGTTGTGCGGCTTATAAGAAAATGTTCAAATGTATGAAATGTTTGTCAAAATTATGTTACTATAACAAAGTAAATCCCAGACATATTGAGAATAAACCATTTGGGATAAATCAAGCGTGTGTTAATTCACTTTGATGTGGATATTAAGTGAACAAAGTAGATCCTAAGTAGAAATACTGAGACATAAAGATATCAACTTCGACAGTAACTTACATGCTGAAGCTTTATTAAGGGATCAGTCTTTATGTAATTCAATATCGTTGGCCAGCGCGGTATTCAGTTTACTCCTTACATAAAGTTGCAGCATCGAATATGTATCACTTCATTAAATTAGATTCGCCATAATGCTTTTAACAATTGCATTTATATCAAGATTTCCATCCTTCAAGTTACGCCAATAAAATATAAAAATACCTAAAAATGACTATTTCATACACCATTTGATAATGCGGAAAACTATATCAATCAAATATAAATTCAATTAATTGTAGAAAATCACAATATCTATTAATATCAGATGATGAAGGTGGTGATGGTGGTGGTCATGGTGGTAGTGATAGTGGTTAAAGAGGTAGTGGTAGTGATAGTGGTTATAGTGGTAGTGGTAGTGATAGTGGTTATAGTGGGTGGCAGTGGTAGTGATAGTGGTTATAGTGGGAGTGGTAGTGATAGTGGTTATAGTGGGAGTGGTAGAGATAGTGGTTATAGTGGGAGTGGTAGTGATAGTGGTTATAGTGGGAGTGGTGGTGATAGTGGTTATAGTGGGAGTGGTAGTGATAGTGGTTATAGTGGGAGTGGTGGTGATAGTGGTTATAGTGGGAGTGGTGATAGTGGTTATAGTGTGTAGTGATAGTGGAGTGGTGTGATAGTGGTTATAGTGGAGTGGTAGTGATAGTGGTATAGTGGGAGTGGTAGTGATAGTGGTATAGTGGAGGTGATAGTTATAGTGGGAGTGGTGTGATAGTGGTTATAGTGGGAGTGGTAGTGATAGTGGTTATAGTGGGAGTGGTAGTGATAGTGGTTATAGTGGGAGTGGTAGTGATAGTGGTTATAGTGGGAGTGGTAGTGATAGTGGTTATAGTGGGAGTGGTGGTGATAGTGGTTATAGTGGGAGTGGTGGTGATAGTGGTTATGTGAGTGGAGTGGTGAGTGGTTATGTGGTAGTGAGTGGTGTATAGTGGTGATAGTAGTATAGTGGGAGTGGTGGTATAGTGGTTATAGTGGGAGTGGTGGTGATAGTGGTTATAGTGGGAGTGTGTGGTGATAGTGGTCATAGTGGGGGGTGATAGTGGTTATAGTGGTGGTGTATAGTGGTATAGTGGAGTGATAGTGAGTGTTATAGTGAGAGTGGTAGTGATACTGGTTATAATGGGTGATAGTGATACTGGTTATAGTAGGGGTGGTAGTGATACTGGTTATAATGGGAGTGATAGTGATATGGTTTATAGTAGGAGTTGTAGTGATACTGCTATTGGAAATAATTGTAGTAGTGGTGGTGGTGGGGTTTTAATTTCAATTCCGCCACAATGACACCAGAAGCAATCAGCACAAAACTATACGAACATAGCATTCAATAAAGTTCACTTTTTAGGGTTACAATGTTTATCAAATCCAGAAATAAGTTTAATGTACTATGAACGAAAGACGTCTTATTTCATTTTTCAATATGCTATGCGGTAATCTCATTTCCTGCACAGATTTCTCTTCATTTTGCCGATCATATCTTGAAGATTTCGTCTATCAGCAATTATTATCAATATTCCGAGGCCCAAAAGAACGAGTGAACCTACATAGCCAGTTGCTTGTGCTGAAGTTCGATGGTCATTGGCTGAGCTCAAACTGCGTTTGTAACGACTTGTCTGGTTTCGGGAAATCTTCAATTCAGCATTTAACTCTTCTAGCATTTTACGGAGTTCTTCTATCCCTGGCGTTTCACAGGGAAACCAATTACAGGAGCACTCCGCTGTGGCCGAAACATTAGTCACCGAAAATGGGGTGTAGTCTGATGATAAGGTTGGTGTATATTGCTGTGTACTCATCACCCAATATGGTGACGCCGAATCAATTGTTGTCTGTAGTTGTTGGACATCAGTGTTTGTGAGAATAGGTGTGGAGCCTGATAAAGAATCAGTATTATGGGTAAAGAGGGATGTACCTAAAGACGCAGTAGTGAAGTCAAAATCTTGTGGGGAGGTGATAACCTGTGTTAGGGACAAATCAAACGTGGCTGTAGTTCCAAAGTCAGCACTAATCATTAACGAAGTCGATATGTCAATGCCAGGTGTTCCAGAGAAGGTAACGCTGCTAGCTGGTACTGTGGACGTGGCAGCTGCAGTTGTAGAAGTAGAAATGATGTCATCAACATCAGCTGTAGTGGTGGTTACGTCACTTGAAGTAAGTCTGTTGGCAGCTACATCACTAGAAACATCTGTGGTGGTAGTGATGTCATCATTATCAACTGATATGGTAGGTACGTCAGCAGAAGATAACGTAGAAGTAGGTACGACACTTACCACTTCAGTGGAGGTTGTTATGCCAGCATCTGTAATTGTAACAGCAGAAATTGTAATTGACAAGGAGTTTTAGTGGAAACGTCAATTTACATGTAGTTGATTGTAATTTAACATCTGATACGGTTATGATCTAGTTTAATGATTCTGATCCCAACAAAATAGTTGGTTAAACGTTTTATTAATAATCACTAACAATCAAGAACGCGCGAGGTTGGAGGAAGACCCCAGAACCAGGAGAAAAAACACCGACCAGCAGTCAGTACATATCAAATGTCTAACATGGGATTTTTACTCGCAACCCATAAGTAACCGGTAATTTGTCGGGACAACTTAAACACTCGGGTGTTTTAAACCTGAAAAAGGGTAAATATGTTCCTGTTGTTAATTAGTAATTATCAAAAATACATGTTTAAGAAGTCAAATTAGCACGTAATTTATTTTTGTGTGAACACTTGAAAATAATAAGTCACACACGGCCGGTGCACGTGATAATTTTTCGAGACGAGACGAGACGTTTTTTTTACATCAGAAAACAACATGCCTACAAGGTTATCTTTATATCCACGTGTTTGATATTTTATTTGCATGAAAGCAGCAATCCATGCATGATATCTGTACATAGTCATGCAAACAAAACCGCAACGATTTTTCCTAAGTGAAAATAGTTCTCATGCGAATGTTACGTATTTCATGCATTTTTCACAACAATGCATCATGTATACTATGCCTCCAACAACAACATCACGACATCGAAGTGGACACTTACCGGGGCATGGTTCATTCAGGTAACACTGCAGGGATTCTGTGGCCTGACCGTAACAGGAGTCCCCATCAAATTGGGGGACAGGGTTCGTGCATCTACGTGATCGGCTTTTAGTGCCACCCTCAGCCACTGCGCATGTGATTGAGCATGCGCCCCACGCGGACCAAGCTGACCATTCTCCATCAACTATAAATATAGAAGTCAAAATTATTAAGCACTGATGTCACTGTTTATTTCATTGCGTATAAATGAAATATTAATTGCACATTGTATGAATTCTTGTTCAATGCTTACAATCATTTATCAGACTACTTTAGAAAATAAAGTACACTTAAACGTCCTATTCCATTGATTTTTCAAGGGATTATTTTCCAGATGAATACATAACGTCGACGTCTCTTTTGTGACGTCACAATGACATCGGGTTTTCACACTTATCTCGTTTTTTCTCTTCATAGAGATATCAAGGGAAAGAATCGGCCAATCAGAAAGTAGAATTTAGTATGAAAACTAAGAAAAAATAATTATTAGATTTAAAGGCTAAAGCAAGTACTGATATTATGAAATAAGATGGGAATTAGGTCAAATAATGAAGGTATGTTGGCATGTTCAATGATAAAATATAAAACGGAAGACTTTCACGAAAGCCTGTTTATCGACTTACTACTGCATAATACAGCAACATCGAAAATAATAAAAACGTCTACACATCGACAAGTTTATATTATACAGTATATTATTGTCAATGGTACGTGAAGTATGGAAGAGTAGACTGACTGCGATACTTAGTAGTTACATATTTAAAAGAATTGATGTATCTATGATGGTCAATCGTTGTTGTTTGGTATCTTCCTATTACAGATAGGCCTATCCAGAGTAATAAACATGTGCATAGTTCTACATAAGCGCCTGGGTTATGAAGCCTTGACGTCACAATAGTTACATTATGTTTCGTGCATTGCGAGATCATTAAAGTGGCGAGTACAAAGAAAGAACTCAGGAGCGCAGAAAGAATACTATTGTTAGCAATATGCTATCATTATTAATGAGAGCGATATGAGAGAAAAATAACCTTTCATATGCTGGGTATGAAAGAGAGGAATATTCCATTATTGGAGTCACTATATTAGGTAAATCCTGTCCGTCATACTCATATAATTGATTTTTAATTGATTTTATACTAAATCCTCCTTTCTGACTGGCAGATTATTTTTCTTTACATACTGTGAAGAAAAAATCCGAGAATGGCGCGAAAACCCGACGATAACATGACGTCACAAAGGAGACGTCGACGTTGTGCATTAATTAGAAAGAATAACCCTTTGGAAAATCAATGGAATTGTACGCTTAATCGCATTTTTTGTTATCAAGTAGTCAGAAAAATTAATTATAAGCATAAATGTAACTATTTTTTAACTTCATCGAGGTATGAAAGAAATTCTGTTTACAAACTTTTTACTGGCTATGAATGCCAACTGAGAGATGTCCAATGCTTAAATGAAAGAATTTTATATTATTATTATTATATACTTACATAATTTTAACAATAAGACTACAAAAATTCTGTTCAATCTATAAGGTAACTTTGGATGAGTAGAAGTTTCATAGCCATGGTCACCTTCAAATTAAAAACGATTTTACATTATCAAGATGCATTTACAAAATTTACATACTGGGGCACCGTAAGTTCGTTGGACATTCTCTTGTTTCTAAAGAGCTTCCAGGACAATAGTTTGCGTCACATGTGTCCGGATAGGGATTCGTACACCGCCGAAGTCTCATCTGTGATCCGTAAGTAGTCCCGTCGTAACATGAAATAGAACACGTGTAGTACTCTGACCAGGGGCTCCATCCTCCTTGCACTGTAATGAAAGGGATATCTTGTGCATGGTTTTA
Source organism: Argopecten irradians (assembly GCF_041381155.1). NCBI lineage: Eukaryota > Metazoa > Mollusca > Bivalvia > Pectinida > Pectinidae > Argopecten > Argopecten irradians. The sequence continues at coordinate 10,581,711 of NC_091141.1, read as the reverse complement.
TCATCCTTCTATTGTCAGTCCCAGAGCTATGACGAATTCACTACACATTTCGTCCAGCCCCGCCATTTAATAGTTGATATTACGAAATAATTTATCAGTGTACAAATTGTTGAAAAAAATTACATTGTCAAAGTTGCAATTAACCAGAACGACCTATCATGAAAAAGTCTGCCGATTTATCATTTATAATTATGTGTTATTCAGATCTTCTTAATATACATTATATGGTTCTATTGGCGGCAGATAATATTTCATTAGAAATCAAACTTGACCAACATTGAAGTAGAGAATGCTTACTATTACGAAACACCTGGATTTTTTTTCTCTCTTTGTAATCATATTTGTCTTTCGTAGTTGGTTATGGTTACTTTACATTTTAATATATAACGACTCTCTGTAGCAATATACATTGTCAATTCCTCTTTTGGAGTGTATATGTCTTGAGATTATTAATAGTATAAAAATTGCATTTGACATGGTTAATCCTTTTTGCTATAGGTTAAAACTTTCAACAATATACTGCACCATACCATCAGGAATTTCAACACAGTCCTCGTTAAACTGTCCATCACCATCGGTGTCTGAGAAAAATCAGAAAACGCGACATGAAAATCCTTCATAATAATTTATTAGAAAAATAATCGGGGTTTTGATTTTGTTGGTAATTATGGTAGCAATCAAGATTAAATTTGATTTCCAGAATTTCGGTTACGCCGGTTATGTCATAAATGCTGAAACTAACAAAATTTGAAAAGGTTGTGATATAAATGTTTTCCAAAATTATTGATGGAAAACGGTAAAAAAACCGCTTTGAACCAGAAACAATATACTGCATTTATGTGAACTTTTAAAACTGTAAGCTGTTAAACCATTTACATTATAAACGAATACAATAGATTTTACTATCACAAAAGTATATAATACAAAAGTGCACATTTTTTTCTTAAGTTTTACAGATACTGTTTTATTCCTTTAACGGTATTTACGAAATTGTGCCTTTCTTATATCTACATTTCGAGAGAAAAGTTCGAATTAAGAAAAAAAAAAAAAAAAAAAAAAAAAAAAACTTTACCGGTTGTGTTACCATTACAGAGTTCTTCGTCTATACGGCCATCACAGTCATTGTCTTTACCATCTCCGACTATAGAATCCGATTTGGTGCACGACTGAAATAAAAGATATTGTGACGAATTATGATATCATGATTGCTTTTTAAAAAAATTGGGTTATATGAATGCTTATATCTTTGAGAAGATCATGTCGTAGGTTAAAGTACATATATAACTTTGCCAAATCAACTAATTTAAGATGATACATCGCTGACGAATGGTATTTTTCTTTGTCAAAAATAGGTGCAGACAAGTTAGCATTTTTCATCGGTTACAAAAGTTACTTTAGTTAAGTACTGATTGCGCATCCATCAAAGGGAAAAGCAGTAATTTTACTTTAGATTTTGAGTTAATTTGACGTACATTTATATGAGTTAACACCATTTATTGTTCAAATGATCAGAAACGTTGATTATCTGTCGGCGATGGAGCATCTTTAATGAAAAAACAATAAAGAGATCGTGGTTTACCTTTGTAATATGCAAATACAGAATAGGACTGTTATCGGAACAACCGACAATAAAATATAGTGAAGAAATGTACTTACACTATTAATGTCAACCATCCTCATTCCAACGGGAAATCCGTATGTTTTATCCCCTGATAGGTCACCATAGAGATATGCTCCGAACGTCACATATGGCGAGCGATGACGCACCGAATGGGGACCAGATGATACAGAGATTTTTCCCGTCACAAAATCACTGCCAGTCATAGTCTTAAGGGAATATGAAGAAAGTGGGAAATCTCTACCGTCAAATAGTAGTCCGTCAAAATCTGCTTTTCTTATGAAGAAAACAAAGTAGTTAGATAAACTACCTGAAGGAGTTCCGAACGTATACGTGGTTGAGTACTGTTCCACTGGGGGAATAAGAATCATTGTTGGGTTTACACTCGAAAGAAATCCAGCATAGCCTTGAGAAAACTCCATAACAGATATAGGTTTATTTGCTATTAGGAGACCTAGATGATTGTATGCAAAGAGAAACGAAATTGCTTGCCCTGCTGCAATTTCTTCGTAGCCATATGTGTCAAAATCACCCGTTACACGTATCTGAGTTCGATCTTGACTTGCTACGACATGAAAGTATACGTCGATATAGTTATTGGGTATAGGGGCTAACACAAATGTGTTTCCCCATGTGTGAACAGGAATAAGCTGTTCTACAAGATGTGTGGTTAACTGAGTTTCACGCCCGATATGTGTGTGTTTATTCCCGCTGAAAACCGCAATTCTTTTGTCCGAGATTATGTGGGTTCCGCTTATATCATCCAAACCATGGATTTGGAACATCTCGTATTGGTTGAGAGACAGACGGAGTTCGACTCCCGGATTGTATTTGATATATCCATATATAAAGGCATTTTTATCTAGCGTGACAGTCACGGTGGTATCGTCCTGTACACCTACGACAAGTAGCTGACCGACTGTAGCGGTCGGAGAAAACGCAACGCCGTAATAATTCGTACCAAGAACGTCAGTTGGTAAAATCAGGAAAGAGTCGTATGAGCTGTATTCAACACTCGAACCGCTTACAACCACCTCTCGGGAAGATGTTATTCGGATGCCCCTGTATTCTTTGCGTGAATTAGATTCTGACCGCATATAACCTGCCCAGCTAAATCGCCTCACTGTTCCGCAAGCGACTGTGATGCCAATGATGTCTGTCAGTTTAGGACTCGTAATATTGATAGTTACATCGTCGGCATGCGGATTGCTGATGAACAATTCCACTGAGTCTGAACTATCTGTATGTGATACTGTCGACATAAATCCCACCATGAAGTCTGTTCCTGTGGTATCTGGGTAACCTGTCATTTACAGAGAACGACATTGATTAGTTAACTAAAACAAAGATGAATATAGCAGTGATGTCAAAAGCGTATTCAAACTTAAGTTTAAATACATGAAGAACAATATACTTCAGATAAATCTCCAATAGAACCTCTGGGATAACAAGAAACAAGAATGTTTCTTAAGGACTGAGGGCGTTTTCTTTCTTATATGTCAAATTATAAGAACATACAACAATTCATTTGATGTATATCAAATAATCAACTTAAGTGTCTTCTGTTGCCCCCTATTTTAATATGAGATAGTCCAGTCCAGAAGTAGATACCACGTCAGTGATACTAACTCCTGGAGAATCGAGGATGATTATTCTGTAACTTCTAACTGAACTCAAATTAGGGCTGAGGTAACCACCCAGATGGTAATCTAAAGTTAATCGTGAGTGGATTTGTTGCTGAGAAACTATATTTAAGTTTCGTCGAACATCTAAATCCTAATTGTTTATTCGTTTGTATCCGATTTTTTTATTTGACAAAGCATATCAGCGTTATTGCAACTAATAGAAATCAACGTTGCAAATGGTCGTGTAATATATATTCACATGATTGGAGACATCGTTAATTATTTAGGTCATGAAAATATTCTTACTAAATAACTAATTTTAAAAAATGTAATTGAAAACATGTATCTGTTTATTAATTATTAATTGGATTACCTGCTATTTTTGAATGAGTTAACCCGTAAACCATATGATTATAGTACACCTAAGGTACCAACCATGAATTATAATGACATAAGGTATCAAAATTAGTTTTTCGAGGTTAATTACCTTTCAAATAAAAACTTTTGAACTCCATTACTCTCTCCACTCGCCTCTATTTTTGCATTTTATTCTTGGAAAACTGATAAAAGTATTAAGAATAACGCAGAAAAAAAGTCGCGGACAGCTATTCATATACACAAATGTAAGTCTTACCAAACATTTAGTGGTTAATGCTTCCCCGCAAAGCTGAAAAAGACACATGTCATTGTTGCCGTAGGCAACGTCTAACAGGTTCTGGTAGGAAATTTTAACGTGATACTTACAGAAAGGGTCATGCAAAGCATGTGTGAAATACGTGCATATTTTGGGACACTGTAAAAGGTTTCGGTTACTCTTTTTTTTCACGGCAAAGCAGCAAAGCAATCGTCCCATAATAAAAAACAGGCCATGTCACAATGTATTGTTTATAGCTTCGCCATATGCGGCCATTCACAATTAAAATTCAAGGTCTTCCGCATTTAGGACTAATTGCGACCAGAGACGATGACAGTTGTTTATAAAAGAATTTCCATCGGTGTTTACTAGGAAATTTTTTAGCGAAAAAAAGATATTACAAATATTGGCAATATCACAACAATAGAATTTTGTTATCAAATTGCAATTCTGTAATATTTCATCTTGAATATTTACATGTACCAAGGGAATTTATTTGAAGTGTGTACTAAGTAACATCGTCATCGTTCACGTAAAAAACTATTAGTTTACTTTTTATTATACATTACGTTGTTTATTATACATTAAGTCTACCAACCGGCTACATCATGATGTCTGCATTTGTAAACAAACATACTGGATATTCTCTAATTTCATGATAAGTATTGCATGTTAATGTTGATAATCTCATGCTTATAATTCTCACAACATTTGACTCCTTTCGTCTTAGAAAGGACCAAATAATGATCCAAAATGGGTTTTCCCTATAAAATTATAGCAAACTTTACCCAATCACCAGGGGGAAACGAGAGACCATATGGTCATATAATTTACAATTTTTGTAAAGGACCTTAAGACCTTTCCGTCTACCATTTCCAGAATTTCAGAAGAAGATTTTTAAAGTTTTAGCCTATTTGACCCCTTTTGGCCCCGCCCCTTGGGGTTAGTCATTGAAAATTTGTTAATAGGATTCAATGGCCATCTCATACTGGTGATTCTGACAACATTCGACTTATTTCCTACTACAAATGACCAAATAATGCTCAAAATATATTTTCCCTACATAAACTTTAGTAAACTTGACCCCATCCCCAGGAGGTAACGTGAGACCTCAGGGTCGTATAATTCACAATTTTGTAAAGGACCTTAATATCTTTTTATCTATGAAGAGTATTTGATTCTACTATTACTGCGAGTAAAGAAGAAGATTTTTTTTTAAATTTTTGTAAATGAACCCCTTTTTGGCCCCTCCCACAGCCCCCAGGGAGTGTGGCCATATAATTCACACCTTGAATATTGGCCTTATGGCTTAGAAGGTTTGTGCAAAATTTCATTTAAATTGCTTCAGCGGTTTTGGAGAAGTCGAAAATGTGAATTATTTACGGACATACCATGGACGACGCACGACGACGGATAAAAGGCAATTAGAATAGGTCACTTGAGACTTCGTCTCAGGTGGCTAAAAAGGGTTAGTTGTTCTTTCTTTGCTTATTTAGTGAGAGGCGGAATAGTAAAGAAAGTGAGAAAAACATCGCAAATTTTCATTTCATCGAGTGAAATGTGCTATGCTATGCTATTTCATATATTGCCAAATGATACTTACCCATGGTGAACCATACCGATAGTAGCATAGGTAATAATCGTAATGACATAGTGATGGTGTCAAAGATCGCCATTTTCTTATGTAGGTGATAGGGAGCCTTTAAACGGACTAAATTGTTTCCTTCACATTCTGCAACTACGTATTGTCCCGTAGATGACATCCAGAAAACTTTTCACTTGTAACTAATGTTCACTTGATGTTATTTCATCATTTGACTGTGAATACTGAAATTTCTTAATTCATCATTTTACTTTGCCAATTAAATCTTAAATCAAAACTAGCATTGACTAGCAATGATACGAATTCTTTGTACTAGATACGCTCAGTCATTAGTCATTAATGCTCTGGTAAGCATCCAACATTCCCTTTCAGAATAGGTAGTTCCATGTTGACAAAATATCATATGTATATACTCTCCCTACTTAAACTATTGATGACAAGGCAACATACTTTCTTCGCCTTATACAGTAAGCCAATTGAATCCAAGAATGTTTTAGCTTTATGGACTGACGACTTTTCCTAGTTGTTATATATACAAGACAAGACCTCATACACATATATTTATCCCCAGCCAATTTCGACGTGCATCGATGGTACTATATGCATAATACATTATAAATTGACTATCTTGAGTTCATTTCCAACTTATAGTTAATAAAAAATATGCTCTAGGGATATAATCCATCGTGAAATTAACTTACAGGTGAAACAAAAGATAGCTAAAATAGAAAATTAAACTTGTTTTTTTTTTAATTACACATTACCTCTTCATTAAAGAAATTTCATTTACGTTATTAATTTAATTTACGTTTCATTTTGATTCAGATTGTCTTAGTTATGCCAATGTACAGACCTAACTCTAATCAAGCCAAATAAATTCTGGAGACGAAAGCTTAATGAGCACCAAAACAGGCCACCTATCACTGGGTAACAAGATAACAGACCCGTGTGGAGCAGTTGCCAAGGTCGCTTATCTCTGGCGAGGTCTGTCACGTTATTCTGAAAAGTATTTAGATATTGCACACAAAAACAACAAAGAAAAATAGACATGGTCTTAAATGTCTAAAATTAATTTCTAATAAAAAAAGCACACAAAAAAAACAAAGATTTTTCGTACCTGCGCACATAATAGATGTAAACAAACAAACCTGTAGATGAACATGTTGTGTTAGCGTTATTTTGGACTGAAGAAGATTTCATTTAATTTTAAATTCCATTCATATAACGGTGTTATAATTACCATATGACTATGAGTGTTATTGAAATATTCAAGAGAAAAACCAACAAAACAACTATTTGAGAAATATATCTTAAGAAAAATGTTTATCTTTCAATATGGATAGGAAAATTATTCAAATCAAATCATTGCTCATATCGATTTCTCACTGTACACCAACTTATGTTCGTGTACGAAAATATTGTGTAGTTTTGTTTGTTACGCAAGTATGGTACAGAGATATCACTGTAAATATCACTGATCGATGCATTTTGGGTGGAAAGTCGCCTCAAAGGTCTGTGTATTAGATGAATCATCGGGCATTGTAATGTGTTTAGATTACCTCGTTCATATCGCACAGGCGCACAAGACTTAAAGCGGACAAGGATATGAAATATGGACAAGATAATGATTTAACAAATCAAAAAGACACGATTACGAAATATGGACGAGATAAGGATTTAACAAATGAAAAAAACACGAGTATGAAATATTTAAAGTTATTCATAAATATAGAATAACTTGATTTATTTAAGAAACAACCCTGTGTTTGCTTGGGTACGTTATGGTTTCGTTATTGTCTAGATTTATCTACCTTTATATCCTCTGTGTGGGGTTAATATCTAACAGAGTAACAGAGTTGCTTCACTTTGAGACTTCCGTTTCCGTTGCGTAAAATATTTGGTAAGGTATTTTTTTGAGAACCTAATGCAGTGATGCCTATTTTGAAAAGAAAGTCTAACAGCCCTATTACCGAGCAGTGAGGCGGGATCCCAGGGCAGGAGTTCGAGTCAGTCCGTCGTGGAGCCTGTCGTGGAGGAGACTCCAGCTAGCCAGCATCTTGAGCACACAGCTACCCAGAACCCAAGGGACATTGTCACCGATGCTACAGCCAAGCTTATAGAGAGACCTTTCATGGTCAATCTGACATCTGAAGCTTCGGGTACTACCCCTTCCCCTAAAACCAGTGTGGGACCAATTCAACCAATTCGAACCAAAATTTGGGGGTCAGGGTCAGAGTATGTAGACCTGGGTAAATATTTAGAAGTTAATCAGGAATTATTGACGACTAAGACCGTGTCCTTCCTCGATTGGAACTCGGTGTTGAGGCCAAAAGGCCCAATTATACAATAGACACAATGGATGCATGGACCGATTCTTTTATTGTATTATCGGTCATGTATACACAAAAACACGATAAAGGTCGGGAGTTGCTTAAATATATGTCTTTCATTAGACAGGCCGCAAAATATTTTAGAGGTTTAGACTGGAAAACTTATGACGACCGATTTTGCCTTCGCCAGACACGACAGCCTGATTAGTCATGGGCTGTTGTTGGCGGGGAATTATGGTTAACATGTCTCACAACCTAAATGTCAAATAACAAAAAGTATTGGTACAATAACGGGCGGTTGTTATGAATTCAATTTCAAAGGTCAAATTGTGGTTACCTCCTTAAATGTATGCAATGTAATGGTACTTACCCCAATATGTCTGGTTTTAGAGGTCAAGGTCAGTGTGTAAGAGATCAATGTAACATGAACAATCAGTGCATGGTTTATCAAATGATCTGCCTAACCAAACTCAGACAGGACAACATAATGTTCGTCCCCAATTCCAGCAATACAACTGATATTACTGCCACAAGGATATGAGCATAGGAAAAACACCCGTCAACAAAGTAGTGCTTCGTGGCTACCTTGAAAAACTTTCCACTTAGGGCAACAGCAGAGTCTTCGAAGGAAGGGTTCGAGAATGGTTTTAAACTCCATTATTCAGGTCCTAGATATCCAAGAGTCTAGAAATTTGTATTCCGCTACTTCAAATCCTTATATTATATTATCTAAACTACAGCAGGAGGTTGATGCGGGAAGGATGATAGGTCCCTATTTATTTAAGCCAATTTGTTTCACCCGTTTGTATTGTTCCCAAAAAAACTGTTGGTTGGAGATTAATTCAAATTTTATCTTACCCCCAAAACGACAGTGTTAAAGATTTTATAGATGAGGCATTTACACATGTACATCATTTGTTACCGCAAAGTGTATGGTACAGAAACTTGGTAAGGTGGCTTTGTGGGGAAAGGAAAGAAATATATCACATCAGCCTTTCTCTTACTTCCTATTTTTCCAGGGGATTTTGACTTATTGGGAATTAACTTAGGTGGCAAGTGTTTACCCATGGGTTGTAGCATTTCCTGTGCAGCTTTTGAAAAAAAAAACATCATTTTTAGAGTGGTTGGTTAGGGAGAAGTGTCAGAGTCAATCTATTGAACATTTTGTCGACGATTTTCTGCTTGGAGGTGAATCCGATACCAACCATACCAGTGTAGTCTAGCTATGCAATGGTTTGATGAAGAGAAGACCGATGGTTCAGTCAAAAGTATAGTTGTCTTGGGTTTAGAAACCGACACAGTTGAACAAGGGTCAAGGTCGATGTTTATTTTACACTATTTGCTGCTACACTTACATGTGATGGCGGAACGATTGAAAAAGGCGGACTTTCCACCTAAATTCAACTGATTGATGGCGTAGATTGATACCCCTGATAAATGATAAATGTAATTTGTGAATTTATATCCCTAGCCACGATAACCACGACGAATAAATATAGTTAGGAATTAACAGAAATGAAATTGCCGCCACGGAAATTAAATGGTGTATATTTTGACATGTTCCAGTCTTTCACATTTGAATAGTAACAAAAGACTAGACCGTTTTTCATTATTTATTAAAATTCAAATATAAAATGTGGAAACGCTAAACAAACATCAAATTATCAATAGCCTTAATTAAATTCAACACCAAACTGGTTTTAACATCTTTAAACTAATATTGATAAAAAGCCATTATCCATGTCTAATTGTCAAATTGGGCATTGGTAATTAACTAAAAATGTCATTTAAATAACATAATAAAAATAACAGACACGTACATTGAGCGTATCTACTCAGTCATAAATCATGACATTAAAACAGTAATTAATTGAGAATAAATGAAAATTAAAAATACGTAATATATATCACTGATGGTATAGCCAGCTACGGTTACTATAGAAAACAAAGCGAATACACAAGTATCACAGTATATAACAGCATTGTTAGTTAATGCAGCTCTTTAAAAGAAAACAGTTTATAGACGATAACAAAACCACAGGTAAAAATTGCATCTTATCACACAGAACTCCTCATAATTCGATGGTGCGAAAAGTGTGGAAACATATATTCATTTGAAATTGACAATATTTTGATGCAAGATTTACCAACTAGGCGTAATAAAAATCTATCAATATATCATAGCTAAACAATTTGAATCTCGATCGATTGTGAGTGGATATAACAACTTTCCTGATATTCAAGTCACTTTATACACACTGAGGACAGTTGAATATATATCTAATCAGCACTGATGGATATTAGATATCGTAAGCAACTTTAAAAAAAAATCCTGGAAAGTTTGTTCGTGTTACCATTAAATTAGGAAAATAAAACTATCATTCAAAGTGGAAGTATTTTTAACATTTTTTTTGCAAATAAAAATCAATTTTCGTCTTAGGTAAATCAGCCTCATAAATTTAACTCTTAAGCGAACTATTTTATAGTAAATGCATTGTCTAACATTTATAACACATGTTTATGTTTTTTTTTTTATTCAAGAAACAATGTTTTCTTTTCTCTTCATAATTATTTTTGGGGGATAATTCTTTCAGGTTATGAACATTTGGTAGTGAGAAAGAAATAGTTTAAATGACATTCAAAGCCTAATTGATACTAAAGATAAACTTGTTAAAAAATGCATACAGGCAGTGCAATAAAAATATCAAAATATCACATGATTGACATTGACACATATTCAAATGGTTTACATACAAAACCTGAAAGGCCTCAAAAAACAGACATAAAACAAAATTATACAAAGCAGACAAAGACACCTGGTAACTTCGATATTTCTTTTTTACAGTGATCACTTAACTAAAAAGAAAGTGGGCGTGGAGGAAAAGAGGGCTTTACTGTTAACCAACTCTCTTTCGCGGTTATTGCATTTCTTGGTATTCCGTTTCAAAACAGACTAAGTAGACTAAATTTCGCGAATTGTATATCGTTATAAATTATCTTCCAATATGAATGATGCAGATATAAAGTCAAGAAGATAAATCTTCGCGATTATAATAAGATCGCACGCGAAAGAAAGTTGTCTTATAGTATACAATTAGTTTAGGACACACGTGATGTCTCCTGACACGGAAGAGGCAATAACTGATTCAACAAAAACTGGAAATAAATTTCATTACGTAGATCAAAATCAGAATGTCTTCAGCCTACTTTAAGTACAAATCCCGCGCTTTTCATAATTTTGTATCAAAAGTTAAACTGGATTCATTAGCTGTATCATTTACGGGGATGCTTAATGCACTTTCTGTACCGCTGACTTCAGGAATTTTCTCCATTGGAACAGGGTCACGGCCGGCCGTTACGTTATCGATATTTTCATTCAATGAAGTATTGGACATGTTGGTCGAAAGACTGTCGGTTCCACTAACTTCAGGAATTCCTTCCATGACAGGAACATATGATGACGTAGGCAAAGGTGATAGACCCCTGGTCGCAAACTCATGCCTACCTCTTGAACTTGTTTTGGACATCGAATCTTCATGCAATGTTGAAACATTTTCTGGCGCTGAATTGTCTATTGGATAAGCTGAATTTACATCATACACAGATTCATTTCCCTCCTCAATACGCGTTCCATCGGTAGTGCGCAGAAACTGCTCCTCTGCTTGCTTCAATTCCTCCTCACTCTCCCAATTTGAACTCTTTGAGGAGAGTGATGTATTTGATTCAGGAAGAACTATGGAGCATGACGACGGATGAGAAAGTGATCCGGAATAGGAACTGGAACAATAAGACCCGGATGTTCCAGTATAAGATCCTCGCACAAATTCCGATTCGCTTTCAGTATTTATTGATCTTGATGACGCTGTCCCTCGCGTGGAAGGGGACAGACTGTTTGAATCCTGCATGCTCCTGGAGGACTCGCTTCCTACTCTGCTGTCACTTGACGCACTTGTATCGTAGGAGTCGGTAGTTTGGGATCCTGAAGAAAACTGTAAAGGATATGCCCCTGATCCTTCTGTTACTGAGAAACTACCTTGACTGCCTCTATCGAAACGGTCATTGTGGAAGTATGTGGTTGGGCTTTGGGAAGTATTTCCTTGTGAAGTGATTTGTGATAACTGACTACTACCAGCGTAGATAGGCTTTCCGGTGCTGCGATTATTCCATATATTTTTGCTTCTGTCTCTAGGCAAAGGACTGTTCTTTTTCCTGAAATCAGAGCCTTCTGGCAGTTCTTTAGTTTTGTTTACAGCATTTGTAGTGGGTACGGGTATAATGGACTCAGTTGCTGCAGATGGCTTGCCATCTGGTCTGTGGTTTGGCAATCGCCTACTGGAAGTATCTGTAAATTCAGAGGGAATCTGGCGAATCGGCGATATTTCAGGTTTACCATAAGTAAGTTCAGAAGGTGTGATATTCGATTTGTATGTATTTGATGGTATCAAACTGTGCCTACGAGGTTTAGGAGGTTTGTCGTAGGTCGTATCGTCAGCTTCATTGTCTGGTCTATATTCCAAAGACGGTCCGTGATAGGAGACACGTCTTTGCTTCAGTATATCGGTCACACGTGCAGTTTTAGCTCCATAGCATCGACATTGTTCTTGGATTGCTCCACATACTTCACAAGTCTCAGCAACATTATCTGAACTCCGCACCCAAACGGGGTACACATGTTCTTCACTCAGAGCTCCGTCCTCATCGTCATCGTCATGTTCCATGGCCTCATTCTGATATGTCGCCAGCTCGAGTCTCTTTAATGATTTGGTCTGTAGGCGGCCGGGCGTAGAGGCTCTTGCTCCGAGAGGGAAGGAATCCCTGTGGGATAAGGAAAAGATAAGCATTTAAACTAGGTTTATGTAAAATACCTCTCAGTTTTTCCTACAAATGTTTATATCAACGATAAACTACAACAAAAACAGACACCCGGTTTAGTATATTATTCAAATACAAAGCATGCCAACTGAACAATCAATAAAAACACTTAGTCTAGTACTTACCTGCAAATTAGCTTGACAGTTTGAATGAAAAATACAAATAAAAAAATGTTCATGCAACTCTGCCATTACGTAAAAAACCCCATGCCGTATTTATTGACGCAGATGAAACAGAATATATAATGCAAACTAGATGATGCATCTGATAAAACAATTGGCCATTTTGTAACAATCGAAAGTATTAAATTTACTATCATTACTGTTTTTCACGTTGAAATCTCCCGAACATAATAATGCTTAGTGGTAAATGTCCAATCCAATTTGGTGTCCCCCGAAGATACTTGTGGTAGGCTTAAATTTATTACTCAGTATTTCAAAACAGACAAACAGAATAATTCTATGAAATGAATTGTCAAGTAAGCAACTACTTATTTTAAAATATAAATTATTTTTTCCGGTATGATGTCCGGGTGTGATAGACTTTTCGTTTGTATCTAAATTGTTTGTACTGTTTGTATTTCACTGTAATTTTTTATGATATAGCAGTTAACATAAATATATAACTAAAATATCAATTGTATAAACTAGAAAATTTAATAAACAGAAACACAAACATGAATGTACATAACATTTGACAAAGTACAGGACAAGCACATTAAACAAACATTATACAGACAAAACATGTCATAAAATGGCACAAAACAATTTATGTGTGCATTAGGCAAAAATCGTACGAATGTGTTCAAGAATACCGATGACTGGAATTAAAAGCATTATTCCATTCATTGCTTATCAATTTACGAAGCAAATAAGTTTAAACAAAGTCAATTATTCAGATGCTATATATGATTATAGCAGAGCAATTCATACCGTTTCAGCGACTAAAGTCCTCGACAATTTATCTCAATTATCATGTTTATATGTTTACAATCGGTATTCGTCCAAAAGATAAAAATAAGTATGATCTTCTATATTTTTAAAAATGTTTCTATTATTTTGACATCATGTTTACATAAAGCATGTCCCTCAAACCTATAACATACTAAGTATACATTAACTATATGGTATACGACATCACAAATTCATAACTATAAAATAAGTTTATATTTTTGCATTACATTTACATATAATTATACCCTGGCTGTTTTAAGATTGATTACCGAAAAACATGAAAATGTTACAAGAACTACATTTAACGTATTTCAGTAAGAAAGTTGTTTCGATTTTCAAAATAAATATATTTTTCACTTTCATCGCAATAATACTAGTCAAGTTTTCAACTTTACGAAATAAATACAACTGACAATTTTGAACATTTAGAGTATGTATCACAAAGAAGTGTATCTTGTTAATAGCAAACAAAGCAAAAAGTGTCGTAATTGGCGTAAATTTACGAAAACAGCGCTAAATGAAAATATTAGTTTCCGTCCACATTTTTTGGTTATTTGTTAACAATAACAGTTTAATATTCGATTACCTTAGCTAAATGTCCCTATGCCTTCATTTTATATAAATGAAAACTATCACACTGCAGAAATTGCTGCATTACTCTTCAGTACAAAAGTATTGAAACCTTGGTACGTATATTATTGTCGGTATTATTATATAATCAATAAAAAACGAAAATAGTTATATAAAACACATTAGTGGGTTGCTTTTATGCTTCAAGCAGTTTTTTGCAAAAACATCTGTAAGGACAGTAAATCACTAATTACATTTATCTATCGCATACACCGAAACAACAAAGAAAAAATGAAATGGGAATTGAACAATAATATTAAACAAAGGGGAACTTATAACGTTTGCCTCAATAAACGATTAAGAAATACAAACAAATAAATTGAATACAAGTTATACAACATCAAAACCATGAAAAAAGGAAAGTTGACAGTAATTTAAAATCAATCGTTTATATATACGACAAAACTATATCATGATCGAAATTATATGTTTTTCGTAAAACAGACACTGGTAAATATTTTCGTGGAAGAAAGGATTACAATCAATCTGAACGATATTTTAAAAACAGAAATGTCTGGAACAAAAGAAAAGTTTTGTTTCCATATTTACTTAATTCTAGCTTTATTTCATTTTATATGGGTTATAAGAATTCCTAATCAGTAACATTAAATAGCCAGCAGTAGCAACAACAACAACAATTTAATCACATCACAATAGAATGACATCACGACATGAGATCAGATAGAACAGAGGATGATACACACATGGAGCACATAGCACGCAAGAGTAGTGAAGCAGAGTAACACACAAGTTATCTAGCGCCAAGGTGTAAAACGTTTCAACCAATAGGCATGCTTCAGTGCAAATTGTCAACAACCAAATATGTTAGTTACAGTACATGCATGAAAATATCAATCAAAGTTTAGGAAATGTTATAAAATCACAACATAGCTGCATTGAAAATTGTAAGAAATGTGTTTTCTAATTTGAAAATAAAATTGGTAAGTGTTGTATTAACTAGAGGATTTAAGATTAAATAAGTATTAAAAGTCTTAAGATATAATTGCCCTCACCTCCACATATTAAAACGGAACAAGACGGGATGGAATGGACATCAGACATACTGAATGTCTCCATATCATGGTGGAAACATAAAACAGTTAAAATATAAAATTATTCTTATTAAGTCTTTACACGTTTAATAGATGTCAGTTGTCTGTATCATTATTAGACAATTCGGACATTTCTAGTGCCACAATAACTGTTATATACAAGATATTGTCATTCGGTTGTTTGAAGGTAGGTTTCGCCAAACCAAATAAATATTTTTTTTGTAAAATCCGATAAACAGAAGAAAAGATAAAAAAAACATATTAAAAATACCTCAATTTGATTTCTTTATGCGTATGAGATTGAACAAACGTGTCGTGAAAAAAAAATTGAAGGAAATTCTTGATTTATTACGATGTCAGCCTGATGAAATAGTATGCAAATGAAGATGCGATGGATTGTGTTGTCGAAGTTTCGCGTATGCGCATTGTTACGCACTAAAAGCAAACAAAATGGCTGAATGAAAGCATGTGAGATAAAAAAATACATATCTGAATCGGCAACAAAGATAAGAAAATTAGAATGGAATCGGTAGCACCCTAGGATATCTCTAGGGAATGAAATTCAGAGATGGCCTGTAGCAATAGAAGAACAAAAGCCACATCTCAAGTGGAACTTGCCCGGATCTGTTTGGACTCACGTTGTGAGTTAAATTTTCGTAAACACATATGCCATCGCACATACAGCCGCAGACTAACTTACTACATATAATTTGGTGTACTAAGCTAGCGAGCGTATGTAAGTAACATGAAGTGTTTTATATGATTATATGATATGTATAAACAGTCCATCGCACTTCGATTTGTTGTTGCTGGTTTTTTTTAAAACTAAACATGCCGTGGCAAACTGTCACTGTTATCTGACTTTTTGTTGCACGCTTCCGTTTGTTGATGCGGCCTCGTTCTGGAAAAAAATACGTCACGCTCTATGTAAAGTTTGACTTTGCTCTATTTCCCTGTTCAAGCTAGGCAACTGACCACCCATATTGTTCGCTGTATGCATTGAAAATGATCTGAAGATTATATCTATGTACAGGATAAATTTCAATTTCTTAGTCTTTATATTTCATTAGGCGAAACCTACCTTTAAAACTATGTTGTTTACATTGGACACTTCTAACGTAACAAAAAGACAGTCAATGTCGCTATGCTTGTAGATAATTTGTCTTCACTGATGGATGGGTACAAGCTATTTCGATTCTACCTCTATCTA
Source organism: Argopecten irradians (assembly GCF_041381155.1). NCBI lineage: Eukaryota > Metazoa > Mollusca > Bivalvia > Pectinida > Pectinidae > Argopecten > Argopecten irradians. The sequence continues at coordinate 10,565,184 of NC_091141.1, read as the reverse complement.
CCCGTATTTGCAACATAAGAACTACAAAAAGGAATTGCTACTTAAAGTTCCCTATGGACATAGAAATAATTAAAACTGCATTAAATATCACAGGAAGCACATGGCTTCTCTAAAGGTCACGTCAATCAAAGCATGCTGCACGTGCTGGCTTTACAAGACGCTACACGTTTTGCAGCTGTGAATTAGACACGCAAATAATTGATCTAAAGTTTGTCGTCCTCCACGTCGCCATCAGGACTGACTTGCCTGTTGATGCTCCCATTTGATACTACAGTTTCTCGTTTGTCTCCATCGTTTATCCGACCCTTGCTAAATAATACTCCAAGACTTTTCGCTTGTTGAACTTTCTGCAAATCAAAAACATAAACAATGCATGCATGTCAGTAATACTGTCTTTCTCCGGATATTACACATAGAAATGTTAGGAACAACAATTAAAGTGTTAGAATAAACCCATCTTTATTCACACGTATTACCGAAGCACCAACTCCTCTTATTGAAAACAGTATAACAATACAAATCATACACTTTGAGAACAGAACAATTGACAGAACCATTAGTATCAGAACCGCATTCACCAAATCTCTATTTTGTTGTTTATAATTAGTAATAAGGCAATATCATATGATATCAACCAGATCCAGACAAACATTATTATACGTATTGTATTGTATAATACACATAACCTGTACATATATTTACAAAATAGCTAGACATGACACAATAGCTAATTAGAGAAACCGACGTATTTAGAAGTTTCCTTATATTTGAGACATTGCTATCGCTTGGGCAAAAGGATAGAAAGAAGAAAGAAAGAAAGAAAAAAGCACAAACGATTATACAAACACAAACGTCAAACTAATAGATTTAAATGATTAACATACAAATTTAACAGTTCTTTCAAGGGATTAAAAGTTAAGTTATATGTCAATGGATAAATCTAGTTAAATAATGGCCAAATACCTATATATGGTGCTTGATTGTTTTGGGTTTTTCATTTTTTTTATTTTGTGTGTGTTTTCCTTGTGATCTTCAACAAATCTACTTATTACAAATGCATAAAATTATTTATGTGTTTAGTCGGTAAATTTTAATATCCCTTTAATTTTTGTTAATTTAGAAAGCAGCGTTTTATATAATAATGCTAATCCTGACTATAAGTAATTGTAGACATAAATATAAAGATGGCATACTGCTATGTTAATCTAAATGAATACTGATTGCGCTGCACTCTTATATTGTGAAATATAATTATCTTTCAAGCAAATGTGATTGCCTCTTTTCAATATTAAACTGTACTTTTACCAGTTCCTAATATCAATATGCTACAAATATTCCATTTTCTGTTGTAAAATGGTGACACATTTGGGCATGCTCTTAACAATATCAGTCAGTAAGGATATTTTATATAAAACTCATATATTTAAAACGATTTGCAGAAAAAAACCCTAGTCCTGTCAAAACCATTCCATCTAAAGTCACACGTTTGTCATATCTCGTATTTTAGAGGCATGGTATATTGATTTGGCAATTTTTTTTAGTATTGAACACAGTTATCAATATTTTTCTTGAAAATGTTTCAGTTGTAAACTAAATAAAAATAGAGTGTGATTATGTAAGTTTGTCACTAGTGTAACGGGACCAATCTGATGTTTTATAGCTACTGTAAGTAAGGTGTATATTAAAGGACACAAAGACAGTTAGACATTTGACATGTTGTTGTGCAAACACACACAGGTGCAAAACAAACACAAAGACAGGTGACATTGTACATGTTCATACCTGTATTGAACGTTTGCGTGCGAGATCCTGCTGTAAAAGTAAAGTGAGTGTTGGTATTGTTGTAAGCGTGTCGTATGTGTAAATAGAATAAGCGTAAAACGTACATTTAATCAATTTAAAAATGCATTAAAAGGCTACATGAATTGTTAAAACAGATTTCAGAATATTGCAATTTTATTACAATGTAAGTGGGTATCGAGCATTTCTTCCAATCGTTTGACTATATTTCTGTTCCAATCGTTTGACTATATTGCATTTTTTTCGATGTTTCTGTTACCTAAGTGAAGTCAACATAATTTCATGATATCTGCAGCATCCAGCATACGCACTTACATAAATTTATTTGCTTTGTACAAGTAGGTAATATTAACTCTAAAGGTTTCCAGAAAACGGTTTATTATGCATATCCAAACTAGTACAATGTAAGTGTGAATTTACCTTCCATTTGGACTCTGCGTGCTTGCGATGTTTTGAGGCATGATTGAGACAGAGCTGTGAGATGGACGAGATAAAAGCACCGTGGCCATGTCGTACATCGTGGCTGGACTTGTGATTGGTGTGATGCGGCTGTCCAACCTCTGTTGGTACTATCAGTAACACTGGCTTTGGTCCCTTGTCAGGCTGGACATACAAATAAAAGGTGTTAACATGAACCAAAATAGTATTATATGTATAGATGATCTTACATGAGAGGATATGTAATGTGAAAATTATTAAACCAGTTCAATAATTTGATATGTTACGAGTCTGTACTACGAAGTCTATGAGTGGCATATCAAATTATTGAAGGAGTTAAATTTCATATTGTGTAGCAATGATTGTAAAAATATATTTAGATATATAGAGAAAACCTTTTATTTCTTTCCTATATTAGAGTGACGAAATCAGACTCTCGTATTTGGCTTTTCCGATTACGAAGACAATAGAGCTAGTAAAATTTTGGTTATGACGTCATTATAACCTGTGAGGTCACAATAGTGTTATTACTTGCGTGTCTAACGATATTTATGACATGGTCGTATGGCATGACTAAAAGGGCCATTTAGGTGATAAATAATGTTCTTGCATCAAGAAAATTACGAGATATACATCTCATCAGACGAAAAGCATCTTACTCTTGACAAAAACGTCAAATTGCATAGTATCGCTACAGATACAATAATAACAAAGCTGTAACCTGCTATGCCACAATTACATACTCACCAGCAACTCAAGCTTAAGGATGGTCCACGGGATGTATGCTGGCCCAACTATTTCCTCTTGTGTAAACGCATTTTGTGCAAAGCCTGCAAAAATGTTGTGAAAACGTCTAGTCCATTTATTTTAAATACTTTTTGTGTGAACTCCCCCCTCCATATTTTTTGTTGTTTATTTATGAAATATTTCAGAATCATGGATTAAAAATTATCAAACATATATTTAAATTTCCGTATCATTGTATCAATCTGTTATCTTTTCCTGGCAAATTCTTTAATCTAACAAGTAAGTATTATTGCATTTAAACGCTTACCATTTACAAGAACAACATCTGACATTGATGAATCAACCGTGAAAATTTCGATATCATCAGAATCAAGGAGGTACGAGTTCTCCAGACGGAGTTTGATTTTCTCCTTAGTCCATCCCTGATAGGACATCTGTTTCAACAACACATTGGTGGCAATACGGTTGGCACACACATGCCAGAGGCGGTATTCCAAGGACGGATCGCTGTCGTTAAAGTGGGTCAAGGCGTACTCCATATCGTCCAGGCTGATGAACAGGAGCTGCAGCAGAGATATATTATTTCAATATTTCTTATTAATATTCAAACTGAATATATTCAAATTAAGACAACATTTCTGTCATATGTGAAAATTACCTTCTCATAATAAAGCCAAAAGAAGATAGCCTTTACCTTTGAAGTTTAGAGGTGATTTCATAATAACCAGGAAAGAAGAATTTGATTTCAACTCCCAAGCATATTTTGTATTTAGCTGTGACAGAATTTTTTTTTTATAGAAGTTCACTAAATACTGCATGTGTGCTTGATATTCTCAGTTCTATATAAATATCCTAATTAGATAGACACGGTATAAAGCTAGTATATTGATAATACAAAAATAAATATTAAAATGACATATTAAATATAAAGTAAAATCAAAAATCATTTCTATGGAATGTATATTCAGCCACTATTGGGCCTCCTTCAGTCCAAAATATAGAAATATCCGACACATTTGAGATCTTAAAATGTATGTTAACAGTTCATCCTACCTGTACAGCCGTTTCACAAATAACAGTAGCTGATCGAGGTTTCTTCGTGAGGAATCCCATTTCCCCAATAATGTTACCAGCTGTGAGGAAGTCAATCAGGTTGGATTTGAACTCCAGTTGTGACCCTGACGGGTGGTCTTCCATAATGGGTTTACCAGGCTGGGACGTTGACTCAAGCTACAGAAATATACAGGTGACTATGGTTTAACCATCTAAAACAATTACTTAAATACATTGGAAAAAATAACATAATAACATAATTCAATTACAACTATACAGTATATTGCTTGCATTTCATTGTATATTTTTGAGACATTATTCACCATTTCTGCGTACAAAATGCTAAAATATTACTTTTAAAGTCATAGAACGTATAAATAAGTACATCCAGATAATTCTTTTAATCTTATACTTATATATACAGTATATCTTGTAGATATGATATCAATCGTACCTAAATCAACTATTTTTGAAATTACAAATTAAGTCTTATTTCATGCTTTCCCATTATGCAAATAAGCATGTATTTTAAAGTGATTGGCACCTGCACTGCTATATGATGTATTGATAAGCACTGAATATCATTATCCGAAAAGCTGCATACACATATGTAGCACTGACAACGACTTAGTCAATATTATACGGAAACAGGTGACAGATGATCTTAAAAAATGACAAAACACTGATGTTTAATTTCCATATCTCTTATTACATTACTTATAATGACTCGCTGATTCGTAGATTACAGATATGGCCATGATTTTCCGAGCATGGGAATACGCAAATGGTGATAATAGGATGTTTCAGATGAATAAAAACAGTAAAAGAATAATGGTAATGCTAAATTAGCTCTTTTTTTCTAGAGAAAAATATAATTCATTTTACATGAGTACACCAGCAGTGTGTAATGTAAATTTACCAAGCCTAAGTAAGACATTCGTTTAGAAAAATAACAACAAGATGAAATATATTAAACATCGGTGATGGCATATATCTGGAAATAAAAATAACGTATGTGCGTTAAGTTACTACTAACCCTGAACAGTAACACCTTGAGAAACGGAAAAGCGCTCTTAGAAATTAAAGAACTGTCATCAGTTGCAAAATGGAAAATGCAATTTGTAACTTTCGGCATAATTGAATAATTTTACAAAGCAACAAGTTACTACTCCACCAATATTATTCTAATTGATGTCATTATAAAACTAACAGGGGCCCAACGAGGATTTTTGAAATATTCATTAAGTGTTTGGGATATGATTGGTTACCCAGAAAAATGGCTCACTAAGTTGGTAGACCTTTTTATGTGGTAAATATATTTGAAATATATTAACAGCTTTAGAATACAATCGATAACTACTTTCCGCATCACTTGCTATAATTAGAGATTGAAAGTTTATTATTTAATTAAGCTCAGCACTAATTACTTACTACTGTTTATTGAATGCTTTATCACTACGAAGATAAAATAACCTTGCTTATAAAATCAAAATACATATATTAACACATAATTTGCTCGTATATCATACATTATTCAGCATGATTCATAAATGTATTTGTTATTTGTTTACCTTTATACATGTTTAAGACAAATATCGATCGATACAATGTTAATACCCGGTGTATTGTTTACATATTAAATAGCATCCAATTTTACCCCCGGTATTTCATTTTATCTGTAGAATACATTGTTCATTTCTATACAAGATTTTGTTTCTCCGTTTCATCATTAATAATCGAGATTAGATATATTGTTTACATATATTTACATATAGAAACATTTTTTGAATTATACTATTTTGCCTGTTTATTGATATTCGCTGATAATTGCAATGAATGTTTTAAATCCATCAACGTTGCAAGTAATTGAGATCAAAACATGGACGACTGTTGATAATGTAGACATCAAAATAAATGTATATGTAGCCTAGTAATTGCGAAGGCTGTTATTATCGCATGGGCGCTGATGACAACCTGTTCCTATGTAATATTTATGAACTTTCCAGCATCAGTCGAGACTAATATTCGATCACGGTCACCTCTGTGAATGCATGCTAACGTGAAACTGTACATGCATTTTGGTATATTGAAATTAGTATTAATATAATCATGCCTGGTGCAATTGTCAATTTCTTTATGTTCTATTTGGAAGCTGCAACAAAACACTTTATAGTACAATGCAGTATATTTCGTATTACATCATCCATAAAGTAATCCATTACCGTTATCACAGATTACACTTTTAGTAAATCCTAGAACGGCAATGCCTCCAAATTAAAAGGATACATAGAAATATTTGATTTTGTTTCAATCAGTAAGCATTTGTTTTTAAATCAAGTGCTTCCGTGTGAATATATCGGTTTTGGTGATGTTATGAATTCATAATCAATATAATGCATATGTAAGATAAATTGATTTTTATATCAAGGCATCCTCTAAGGAGTCTGCAAGCATGGTTACAGCTAAGGCAGGCGTCCAGCATTGCCCCATTCATACATGTAACTGACAATATATTACCCTGGAGTGACGATTGTTACGTTTCTTACGCAGGATGTTACCAGTTGGTTGTGGTGGACGGTACACAAGTGCCTAGGTGTAAGGTTCAAATCACACAGTTCAAAATTCAGTATAAATACTTGTGGACCAGATGCATTAAAAAATGTCTAAGAAACCTTTTCAGAAATGTAGTAGTAAAAAGCTTCCATTCCAAATGCATTTTTTTGTCATTGAAAAGGACTATGTATGGTTCGCAATCTTTGTCGCTCACAAATCTGTCAAAAGTTGAAAATTCGCATAGTTAATGCATATTTTGTTTGGTTACCATTCCAATTAAAGCTGCAAAGTCAGAAAACACTTATTGCAGTTGAATCAGAGATGCATTAAATATTTAAAATACAACAACTTAATTTCTTAACACTTAGTCATTTTTGGGGCCAAAAATGACCCAAACCATAAATAGTCCTGTCTTATCGTAGATGACAAACATAAACGTCTATGACAAAAATATCATATAGAACAAACTCTGATATTGTTAAGAGTGAAGACATTTAGTAACAAATGTGGACACCGGTTACAGAACCTATCGTCAGGTAAAGGATAAGAAACTACGTAATCTATAAAGGTCTCTTAATTTTCATTGCAAATTAAGAACAAAACATTGATTTTCTCTTAGATAACATCACAATATTTGACTGTAATGATTATACAAGTGCTACTAAAACAAGACATTAGAGTGATATAATGTACAAGATACTTGAAACACAAGCTCAGCAAGGTTTTTTTTGTTAGTGTAATACATACATATACTGCGTTTGAGTGTGAAGCAAGAAAAATAATGTTAGCTTTAAAGATATCGTTGATCATTTCATATGGAAAGGATAATGGTAAAGAATAGGGAAGAGAAATGGAGTTTCACGATAGAAGCAGGACAGAGACGAGATGTACAAAAGAGGATGCAGGAGGGGGTGGGAGTATTTTTTTATAGTTTGTGCATTGGAAGATGGGAACAAGTTAGCTGTTAGCTTACATGATACGATGAGGCGAAACGTGAGTGTTATATATTTATGAAGTAAAATGAACATTTAGGGCTTAGCAGGATCACTCAATCGTAATAGTAAAGGAGTGTTCAGTATACATGTAGATACAGCAACGTAATTAAAGGTAAATTGATGTTAGAATTTATAGAAAGCTTAACATAGCCCTTAAAGAATGATATCAAGTCATCAGGTTTGGTTCTTCAGCCGGGTTTCATACCGATCAAATAATGTTACTAGTTACTGATAATAGCTGTCTAAATAATATCTACGTATATTTCAACAGAAAGAGGTCAAAAATTATGATTTCAAAACCGTGTGAGAAAATGTTTTGTCGATGAGTGACAATAAGATAAATTCCATGATGTTCCAATATAATGTTTTCGTGGCTATGTGCAAAACAGTCAAATATTAATCCCGATATACCCGAATCATATAAACACGAATTGCTCAGGCTAGAAAAAACGTTTTCATTTACGTTTTTAACAGACATGAGAGGCTCAACTGTTAACCAATACATGTAAATTCCTATTATTTGGTATGGAATTAATCACTTGAATTCATGTCGGATGCAATATACGGAATTAAAGCCCTCATTTTAATGGAAAAAAACTGTGTTCGAGGTCTTTCAGTTACAATGCGCGCTCAAAAAAATCTAACAATGTAACATTGACAGAATTGTTTTACATACCGGGTATGTGTAATAAATTAAACCACGATTATTACAGAAAAAAACAACAGTCAATTGTAAAATGCATTGAATTAATGCAGAGTAACCCTTTGATCTGAAGAGACTAATGTTGCACAATTGTAACCGTAATTGGTAAAAAGGTTTGGCAAAACAGACAAGGTCAAAACTATGGAAAAGATTGATGATTAACTGGTAGTTATTGCTGTTTGACATGAAATTAACAAAATCAGCTATACGGTATATTTCAGATAAGACTAATTATAAGGCATAATTTTCAATAAATACAAGCGCAACCCTAGGACAGAGTGTCATGGGTAGTATAGTACACGTGTACTGAGTTAGTGTGATATACTGATTGTGACACTTTGGATACAATAACATCAGTATTAAGATGTTTTGTTCGTTATGCAGTTATCTAATCGAATTCCGATGAGCAAACATTGACTATTGTGCCATAAGTTTACGAGAGGTACTTTCGAAAACAAAATTTAATTTAGAACAAAATAATGGCGCAGCATCATTGTCTGTTCACTAGAGGTTAAGTACTGCATTACGAATATGAACAGTATACAGTGTTTTAGAAGCTCTAGGATGGAGGTCTGTGATCTCACCTGGTCTTGGGTGGACATTAACTTCTCCAGCTAAATAAAAATATAGTAAATATGATAGGAAAGTCACATAAATAATTAAATATACCCTGAAAACAAAACACTGATGATGATGCACTTATCAAGAAAAAAAAAACAAATTTTGTTTTTGTAAAACAAAACAAAAACCGTCCATTTCCCTCCCGGCATAAATGATATCTGTTTGGCAAACTCCACGTGTTTGAAGCTAAAGGCATGAAAAGCTAACAGTAACATGATTAAAATATCAAAACACCAAACTAAGAGTAAAAAAGTATACAAAGGAAGACAAAAAACAGAACTACTTCATAACAGCAAATGGCATGGTTTACAATACTGAAATCCTCTATAACCAAGAGCTTTGACAATTAAGGTCTGGAGAGCAAAGTATTCCGTGTGGATTGAAGCACTGTCGAACGGGTGTCGACGTAATATTGTGGGCAAGGTTTAATATAACAACTGTGATGCTGAATAACAATGGTTTGAGGTAGCAATGCAAGCCAACGTTAATGATAAAACATCACCTGTTTGTCTTTCAACTCCTTGGGTTATTCATAAATAAAATTGATACAGACTCATTCTAAATCACAGAAAACGTAATCACTTTAACAACATTTCTGCTCGGTGCATATCTCAAGAATATCGATATTGAAAAGATTTAGGTTAAAAATGGTAGCTTTAATTTACATCGTGTAATTCTAAGGGAAATTTCATTTCAGTTTTTTTTTTTTTGTCACTTTCGTTAATGAAATAAAACCATGCTTTATAATACATGTGCCAAAGACTGTCCAATGAGATCACTTAATACATCAGTATTCTAACTAAGTCATAAACATGAATTTCTGTTCGTTCAATTTAGATTTTCTACAATGCTGCCATTTTAATACCAATTTCATTTTTAAGGGGGGAAATAACAGATATCTTCAGCACATTATTCTTCTGAAAAATTATGGAAATATATAATGAAACAGGTATTATTTGTTATCCTCAATTAAAGAAATCATTTCATGGGGAAATATAATCAAATTATATTGTTAAACACCAAACACTTGGTAAAAAACTGAATGTTAGGTCAACCAATCAACAACTAAACAAAATCTGTAAACAAATATACAAACAACAAAACAATATACCACCTTACATGAGCAGTTGGATAATAATGATGGAAATGTCCGTGGTTTGAGTGATGACGGTCAGGGCTGATCTTCATCTCAAACTAATAATTGGTAAATACTTCTAAATAGGGAATACACCATTGTAGATATAGAGTGATCAACTTCAGTTCTAATACAATAGTAGTTTCTATCTGATTTGCTAAGATTTTGGGTGTTTCTGCTTCTCTTAATGGTAAACAAAAATGGATTTTTCAAAAGCTCTGCAGTCATGTTTTTTTTTACAAAATCAAGACTTTCATTAGATACTTTCAATTTTGTCTGATTTTTCCAAAAACCGTTTCACAATGTTGTTATGTGTATGTGCTGTGTTACGTAAATGAAGAGAGGTTGTTGATAAATTGGTTGAAATGATTTAAAACAATGTTTTGAATAATTTTCATGTTTGTGTGAAGTCTTTGAAGGGTCTCTAAATCAATTATGGGTATTTTTTTTTCCAAAACATGTTCTTATTGCAATGAAAATGGAGGCTACTGATTTTAGAATCTGATAAACGATCATCTTCAATTCCTCTGACATTTTGTATCACATTATCAATGGTAAGCATCAGCAGAAAGAGAAACATGTTAAAAAACATTACTTGCTAACCGATTTCACCTTTAACTTTTTACATATCATCCATCAATTTTGAATTCTAAATAGAGAACAATATTCTGCCCTTTTCACATAATAAAATGAAAAGAAATGTTTTTATTTTTACCTTACAAAAACAGAGCTACACTTCTTTAATAGCATTCTTCAGTCAAAAGGCATTAACAATTAATTAGTCTTTCAATGTTTTAAGAAGCCTGTTCACATGCTACAAAAATTACGTTAATTGATAAAGAAAAGAAAATAAGAAATGAGAAAATATGATTGAATGAAACCAAACACTAAATTACTAATTCATCCGCCATGCTTATCTAACTAATCATACAAAATAAGATGAAAACACTGACAAAAACAGAGCTGCGCTTCTATTCTAAACTGTTCTTCAATCAAAATAATAAACAAGAGGCCCATAGGCCTTAATGGTCATCTGACTATTGGCACAATACAATAACTCAAAGAACATATTAGTGGCAAACAAAAGAATATAGTAGTGGCAAACAATTAAGGCAATACAAAAGAACTCTTTTATAAGAAGTTCAGGTTCTGATATATTTGATGAATTAGACCATGAATGAAGGTCCCTTGATCTCCACCATGCTACAAATCCAATATCCAGTCCCTATGCCTCTTGGTTATTTACAAGAAGATTTTAGCCTATTTGACCTCTGTGACCTTGAATGAAGGCCAAGGTCATTTATATAAACAAACTTGGTAGCATTTCATCCCATTATGCTACATGCCCAATATCAGTACCCTGGGACTTCTGGTTCTTGAGAAGTCGTTTAAAATGTTTTAGCCTTTTTGACCCCTGTAACCTCGAATGAAGGCCAAGATAATTCATTTGAACAAACTTAGTAGCCCTTCATCCCAGCGTGCTACAGGCCAAATATCAGTACCTTGGGCCTTTCAGTTATTGGTAGTCGTTTGAATGAAAGTTCACGTAAGGCGGAAGGCACACTGCGCACAGCGGATGGTGCATGACAACAGATGATGCATGATGACAAAAGGTCATCTTGACCCTTCAGGTCAGATGACCTAAAATGTTACACTCCCATATCATTTAACAGTATAAACTTTAATTTAAAACTTAAATTACATACCCTAACCATTCCGGATACAATGATATAGATTCCTCCTGGTGGGTCACCCTCCGATATAATGATATCCTCATAGTTATACGTCAGCAGTTTAGCTTTTTCCTGTAAATAAACATTTATCAGAAATTAAGCATATTAAGCATAAATAAAACATGATGTTTGAGCTATATGATGAAGTTGTTTGTACAGTTAAGTACAAATGTATTAGTTCTTTACCTTGATGTAGGTTATCAATTTATGATCGTTACGGAGCCAGAACACATTATTCAGCATCCTGTCTGGAGGTGGAAGTGGGAGACTTGGTGGTGCATTCTGTAATCTCTTCATTTTTTCTTCCACAATCTGAAACAACAAAATTACAGTAACGTGTAAAATCTACACCAGGGCCCATTTTCATCAACATTCCTTAACTTTAAGGAATCACTTAACTTAAAATTCTCAATGGGAAAGCATTTCAAAAGTTATGGAGAAGTACATATGTATCAGATGCTTTTGAGGAATATAACATTTGAAAATGTTCATTTTTGATAAAATTAATTAATTTAAAATGTCAATTTGTGATTAAAAACAATTTAATTGATATAGATCATGTTGAACTTGAAACCAGCCTTGATTGGCTGAAAAATGTAAAATCATCCAAAAAGTTAATAAGTAGCTGTATAGGTGTGAACATTTCACCTTTTCTAGCTTGATTCCTTCGGTTTCCTCAATGATTCCATCACTGAGCAGTTCATGTATACCATCTCTGAGATTGTTGAGAACACTACGCACTGCTTGTCTAGTTTTAATGGACAAGGCAATATCAGGGTGTTGTTTTTGTAGCATACCTGCCAATGAAAAACAGTTTTTGTCACTAATTTTTTTTAATTTTAATCATATACATGTAGATATGTAGATTATATATATAATTGTAGTTGTTTTTGTTTTCAACATTCTGAACAGTAATCCACTGACTTCCTTAACGAGATATAAAAAGCTTTGGCTCTGAAGCATCTGGTTCTATACATTCTCTGTAGTTTTACTAAGTCTCCTTACAAAAACATGAAAAAAAACCTTTTAATATTTTCTTTCCCCAATCCAAATTTTCATTTTATAATCTTTGTGTATAAATATTGGAGTATCTTTATATCATGTAGAAATTGAAGACAACAATGATATTTATCCAATGACTCTTGTAGGTTAGTAGTGAAAGAATTTTCAAACCACAGAAAAAAGAAGATATCTTTTTGATACATGTAGGGATACTGACTTACCCAGACACCTAATGACATCCAGCCTTCCATTGTCGCTGACCTGTTTCAGAGTTTTAGAGATTTCTTTTTGATCCACCATATGGTCGACCAGTTTACGGACCTCCTCCTCCCCGGCCACGTAACCCCTACCCACGTCATATCCATAACTAAGGTGCTGGCTTATCACATTCTTTACCAGGGTCATGATCAATGGCATTATTGGCTGAACAAATCAAACATGTAATTTGGTTATTCTAGATGAGGAACTTTAGTTCTAACACAGTTTTTTTTTAATTGTTGTTGTTTTTGTTTTGTTTTTTGTTTTTTAAATTCATTTTCCTACTCTTTATAAAACAAAAAGACTTTTCTTAACTTGAGGCTTCCAATCTAGGAATTGTAGTAAAAACTTAGAAAAAAGATGTATATAGGAACAAGGCAATTTTATCTACACAAGATTGTTTTTTTTAATTGAAATGTGAAATAATAAAAAAGGTTCAGATAAAATAAAAATAATAATTTCTTTTAAAAGATGGGCAAAACAGAGAAATCATGATGGTGCAAATTGAGTCCAGGAATCAACAGTTCTGATACAAAGAATAATTCAGTAGTAAGTACATATGTCGGTTACCTCAAGAAGTCTGAAGATCCTGATGATACGTAGGCAGATAAACACGGTGAGGACAATATTGGACAAATTATCACTCTCTCCATAGACAGATGTCAGGGCAAAACTGAGTATAACATCAATAATCCCGATAAAGATGATAGACAGACAGAAATTGTGCCAACAATTACTCAGGTACTGTTTCTTCTGTACCAGGATCTGAGAAAGAGATTTAAACATTTATCTTGACAATAGAAGAAGAAAACAGCTGCATGTTTAAAGAATAAAGGCTGTGGATAATAATTAGTAGATATATGCATATTCAAAACAGTATCAATACAAATGTGTTAGAATTTTTCCTACAACATTGGAAAAGTAAAAACATGCATGCAACAAACAAAGGAATGCAGCAATTTTAACAATAAACATTTATAAATAATAAGGGACTTTATTTTGATTATATATTCATTGTTATATCAATTTATCATATTTATGATAAAAAAGAGCATTTGAAAAGCCTCATGACATTCCATTAGCACTAAATAATGTGTATTAAATGTAATGGATAAAAAAACGAGCAGAAACAAATTGTATCTCATTATTTTAGATATATCACAACCAATCTAATTAAGATTAGACTTGCAATTCCCCTCCACTACGATTCTCTACAATATGCTCTAATACAAGATCTAACAACTCTCTGTTTGGGGTCACCTCATCATGACCCCTATCATTATGGTTATACAGTCAGAGTGTCACCTCACTGAAATCTTCAGTGTGGTTAATTCTTTCGGAAGTACAAAATTACTAGTACATCTCGAGATGTTCTGATACTAGGTCAGGGCTCTAGATTGCATCAGAAATAAGGTTCAAGTGACTGAAGGTATATAGAAAATATAATCATATAAAATATAAACTCTACTTATTTTACATCGATTGAGAAAACAAATTATACAACTTATGCAAATCACTCTCGATAGCCCAGATATAAGGGCGCAAGGGGTCTTAGTGTGGGAGGAAACCGGAGTGCCTGGAGTAAACCTATGTGACAGGCATGTGACCCCTAACCTTTTCATGACTTAACAACTGCACTACCCGACCATATATATGTTTAATTATACTTACACCAATAACGGCTTCAACGATATAAAGAGAGAGGAAGATGACATTGATGATACGGAAGATGAAGGCCTTATCTGTCCAGTAGATGTGGAACTGACTGAGTAGGGCGAAGGACAGATTGACCATGTCTGTTAGGATAAGTATGTACATGATAATATTGAAGGCCTTGTGGGTGGACGTCGTGTACAGGAGTTTCATGGCCGACTGTTTTGGACATACTGTGTTGTCTTCTATTATAAAGCTCTTGATCATTTGTCTCTGAAAATATAAATCAGATGTATCCATATAAATTCAATAAAGCAGTGAATCTCTGCTATATTCAATAGTTAATCACTGTATTGTTACCTCTTCCATGTAAATAACAAGGGCCCAATGGGCCCGAATCGCTCATCTGCAATCTGGTAATCATGTATGGTTCATACTTAACAAATAAAGTAAATAAGAATTTATATCATCCCTAAGCACATTAGAGGCCCCTTTGCCTCTTGGTTATTAAAAAGAAGTCGTTTTAAAGATTTTAGCCTATTTGACCCCTGTGACCTTGAATGAAGGTCAAGGTCATTCATTTGAACAAACTTGGTAGCCCTTGATCCCAGCATACCACAGGCCCAATATCAGGTCCCTATGCCTTTTGGTTTTCAAAAAGTCTTTTAATGATTTTAGCCTATTTGACCGCTGTGACCTTGAATGAAGGTCAAGGTCATTCCCTTGTTGAACATGCTTGGTAGTCCTTCATCCCAGCATGTTACATGCATGCCAAATATCAGGTCTCTAGGCCTCTTGGTTATTAAAAAGAAGTTGTAACAAGATATTTCAGCCTATTTGTCCCCTGTGACCTTGAATGAAGGTCAAGTTCATTCATTTGAACAAACTTGGTAGCCCTTCATTCCAGCATGCTATAAGTCAAATTAAAGGACTCTAGGTCTCCAAGTTTTGTAGAAGAAGTTGTTTAAATGGAAAAGTTGACACTGGATGGACGGACGACAGACACTGCACCATAGCATAAGCTCACTTGCCCTTCGGGCAGGTGTGCCAAAAACTTAAGCTTACAGCCACGGTAGACTGGCCAAAAGACTGATAAAATCTTTTATCATTACTGGATTATCTCTCCCTAGTTTGAACTAAGAGACCAAAATTTGACGCTGATATTTGTTATAACTTTTATGCTGATAGACTTATGTACAATTTGGTCTTTTTTGCCATGCTCTTTTCATTAAAACCAGTCCTTTGTCATTTAAATGTCACAATAATACCAACTGCCGACTTACAAATCGCATGTAGATAGCTGGAACCTCCCAACTCTTCTTGATTTCTTCCACATCTAGTGACCTTGAAAAAGCAATTCACAAGGTCAAAATATCAATACAGTGAAAATCATTGTAATACAAAGCTTTTCTGTACTTAGTTTTAAATTTGATGCATTATAACAATGTAAGAGATTTGATAAACGATGAATTGTAATTTTTTTTCCCTCATTTTAGCACTTTTCCTATCAATTTGTTTTGTTCCTAAATAGTTCTTGATGATGAAAACATTATTTGCACAGCGTTGTAAAAAATATGATGTAAACAATATATTGCAAAAATACAAACCTTTTTAAATTTTACTCAATTAATATACACATATAAAGTGAAATATGATTGTTGTCTCATCATTTCAGGAAAACATCATACACAAATATATATTGTCCAAACTGACTCATAAGATATGTGACCAAATTAAACCACACACTTACTTCCCCTTCTTATCAGCAGCTATGTCTGTACACTCCTGGAGTTTTCGTACAGCTTCCCGAGACAGCATCCCTTGTTCAAACTGACGCCAGTAACTCATCTACAGGTAAAATAATTATATCAAAATCAAGTCTACTGGATATCAAATATAAAGGACAACCATGGTCAATTTGTATTATATTTCAAATGTCCAACATGTCGGGACACGGGAGGTTTTGGTGTGTAGTGGTAAAAAGTGGGAGGATCCAAAGAATCACCATGAACCTTCAACCAGTATCAGGCAGTGACTCCATGTAGATTTTTAACTTGCAATTCAAAGGAAAATTGTCAATGTGGCACTAGACTACTATCTTTTCATTGAAATTGAAATTGAATGCATGAAACATTATACAGAGTGTTAAATTTCTTACTCTTTCTGCCTTAAGCATGCGCAGTATAGCCTCGTTGGTCATATCGCGGAGCTCCTTACGAGTGTAGGTAGCAGGTAGTTGTGAATCACAGTCGGGACACACAGCGTTTGCTCTCATGTCTAGTGACTCATCCACCAGGGCCTAAATATAACACAAGTACTGATCAAAAACACAATAAGGTTGATGAATAAATGTAAATAAAATAACTTTTTAAAAAATGCATCAATTGCAGTCTACAATAAAAAAAATTCTGAAAGAGTACACGTCCATTTCCCTAATGGAAACAAAAAAAAGACGAAGTTTTTTACTGTCATAAGTTCATTCCTCTCATACTTTTAAATGTTATCCTCTAGTTTTACAGACTCTAACTTACACAGATGTGTGTAAGATGTGATGTTATCAATACATGGGAAGTAACCATAAAGTACAATGTCATCAAGTTTGATAGCAATGTTCATGTGATGATGGAGGTGGTGCAATGGCAATGCAATGCTTCTCAACATCAAATTGCATAATTTTTCTTTCAAGAATGGAAAACCATAATCATATATAGCTCAAATAGATAGTGATATCATAACCCTCATCCAATATTTTGATTGGTCAGCACTCAGCGAGCTTCATGCTCAGCAGCCAAATTATCTCCCTTTGGACCAGGATTATCTATTTATTTGACAGACACATGAAACTTTTTATAAGTCTCCAATATAAACAATTTAAATCACCTCCTCCTCTGTAGTCTTGTAAGGATCCTCCAGCTCACAAGATTTCTCTACAGTGTCCCAGTCAGCATCAGCCAGAAATCTAATAAAACAAACAAAAAGTCAACCATAACAATTGTCATACAGCAATGACTAGTTTAAAGCTGTATAAGTATCAGCATTTCAGGCAATGCTTTTTTGTCAGGATATTTTTTTTTCTTTATTTTTTTAATTAAATTTTTTATTTCCTGCATAAATTGACTCCCAAAAACAAACCAATTTTTGATTTAAATTCAATTTTGATTTAAAAGTTTTCTTCTGTGTTGAGCAAGGGTTATTTTGCCCTCTATGATGGGACATTTTCCAGCAATTGGCTACCATGAACCCCTCTGAGCAAGAGTTTTTTTTTAAATGACATCTTTGAGTTCAAGTAAATTGATCAAGGAGACATGAATGCAATTGTACAAATAAGACAAGATACATCAGCTGTCAGCCTTGTGTTTGACAACTCTATTTGAAATCAAATACCAGAGCTGGTCAAGGATTCTACTCTCTCATGCCTAAGAAGGAGAAATATTCTATAATTCAATCTTATGTCTAAATACCGGTCTGTTTTGAGCATGTTGAGTGTCCGTTCCCTCATATCATGCAAGTATCGGAGGGAATTTGCCATGGCCATTCTCTTAGCAGGTGAAATATCACTCATTCCTGAAACAATTATAGAAATTACTTCAAACTATAGTAATATTGCATGTAAAATCAATAAAAGATATCAAGATTTTTTAAGACTCATTGTAATTTGTTCATTAGGAAATAAATCATGATATTAAAAATAAAACTGACAAATTAATACTTCCCATCTTTTAATCTTTTTAATTGCTAAAAGAATAATATACACCATTGTTGTGGTATTGCTGCATGTAAATCATGAATGAAAGCACCAAACATACTTATTTAGTCATATCCCAGTTCTGTATATTTAATACATACTTGTATATATATGTGATACACCAGTTTATAGATATAATGTTAAGATGTATTGATTAAGAGTAGTCTATCTTGAAATGCTATAATGCTGTCAAATAAACCTATAGAAAGCTTAAAGGTTAATTTTTTCATCACTACTTACCCAGAATTTGTAGAAGAGCGCCAGTAGTAGAGGCATTTACCAGCAGTGTTAAAAACACTATTCCCGAAACATGAATCAGAACCTGTAAATTTAATGAACATCATGTAAAAATTATGGAATTAGTTATTGATTATTAATATTCATGTTGTTGAAACTATGAAAATGGTAGAGAAGAATTTGCATTAAAATAAGAAATAAAAGTCAGATTAACTTGAATGTATAACTTAGTATAACTTGTCTATTTCTGTTAATTAACTTGACCCCAACACCTCAGTGTCTATTTCATCTGTATCTGTTGTTATCTTTTTTCTGTTGCTTAAACCCTGAAGCCTCCCCAGGTCATAATGATCCTCTATAACTTACCCTGTTACTAACACTCTCCTGATCTATTTCATCTGGTGAGCCACATGTAAGGCCAGAGCTAGTCCAACGGCCCCTCTTAGGCCATCCCAGGTCAAAATGATTCCCTATAACTTACCCTGATACTAACACTCTCCTGGTCTATTTCATCGTGGTGAGCCACTTGTAAGGCCAGAGCTAGTCCCACGGCCCCTCGGAGGCCACCCCAGGTCATAATGATTCCCTCTTGCCATGACATACCGTACCCAGTGTGTCGCAGTATCGGACTGAAGATGGCAATCACTAACCCTCTAAAAATAATGAACAAATTGGAGAAAATTTATGTAATTCTTAATCTTTTGAAATCTTTCACTATGACGTGAATTTTAGAACATATTGAAACATTTTTGTGTACCACAGTACTATAATTTATTGCCATTCCTGGTATACTTATTTAGATCTATTCATTCAATGCTGGGTGTTTCTTTTTGTAATTGAATCAATGCATCATCATGAGAATCTGAGGTTATTAACTGACCTGATCACAAATATTCCAAAGTAGAGAGAAAACATGAAGAACCAGTCTTTTCCATGAATCTCAAAAATGGCTGTTTCTGAGATCACCATGCCAACAATTATAAAGATCAATGTGTTGGCTATATAAGCCATGGTTTCCCAGAACCTAAAAATAATCAACACAAAACAACATTATTTTTTTATTATTTTGTCTATGCATAATATAGAGTTACCTCCCTTCCAGGTAGGTATCTATTATGACATCATTATTTTTTGAGAGAAATTAAAATTGTATGATATTATGCTCATAAACACATGACGTCACAATTAATACCTACTCAAAAGGGCAGATAACTCTGTACATAATGTATATAAGATCTTACATTGAAAAATTTAACAAATATTCCATCAAATGCTCCAAAACTCATTCATCTGTATTTTCTTTTATAATTGAGTTTCTGATCAGTCCATTTTACTGTAAGCAAATGCCTGTCTTATCTCATTAAAAGGACAACTTTAAATCAACCGTACGCAGAATATATCTTTGATAAAAAAAGTGCAAAGAGAAATTTTCTTTATATACTACATGACTAAATCTTTCTGTTCAAACATTTATCTAAAACAATTGGTAATGATATTACACAATGAATCTTTGGATTTCTTTTATCAAAGTTCTATTGATTTGTGATAAGCTATTTCAAATACCTGTGTAAGAATTTTTCCACCTCTGGACTAATCATGGTTCTCTGAGCATTCATAGCAACCCCCAGTACAACGACGGAAAGTACTCCAGACACTCCAAGAAATACTTCACCTGGAGAAATAATAACTACAGAAAATGAGTTATCTCCCCTTTAATAAGTAGTGAATAATAATGTATATGTACGTCCTATGGAATTGTAGTTCTAATGAATATATATAACACAAATCAACATTTCTTGACTAATTCAAAATTCTATGTTTCTGTTAAATTATTGTATTTTTTTTCATAAGATCCTGTAAAATAATTAACAAAACATAAATAAACAAACAAACAAAGATATATGACTCTTGATTGCATTTCAACTCAATGAAGGCTAGCTAAGAAATAACAAAACATAATAGCATTTTTCTGAATTTGAACAACATGCACCAATCATTAGCTACAATAAAGAATCGGCTTATAAATGCTGGGTTATTAACATATTAGTTTAAACACTCGGTTTATTAGTTTAAACATCCTATTAACAGCTATGATCATTTAAAAGCGTGCCAGAGTTGTTGGTGGAGGAAAGCCTGAGTACTTGGAGAATAATCACCTATCAGCAGTGTTTCTGGCAACTGCTCCACATAGGATTCAATCTTGTAACCTAGAGGTGGAGGGCTTGAGGTAATATGTTGGGACACTTAACGACTCGGCCACTGTGGTCCCATACATCTTACACAATGAACATTACATTTACCCATGTAGATGATATATGCAGAACATTACACTTACCCATGTACATTAAGAAGGTGATATATGTAGAACATTACACTTACCCATGTAGAAGGTGATATATGTAGAACATTACACTTACCCATAAAGAGGGTGATATATGTAGAACATTACACTTACCCATGTAGAAGGTGATATAGGTAGAACATTACACTTACCCATGAAGAGGGTGATATATGTAGAACATTACACTTACCCATGAAGAGGGTGATATATGTAGAACATTACACTTACCCATGAAGAGGGTGATATATGTAGAACATTACACTTACCCATGTAGAAGGTGATAAATGTAGAACATTACACTTACCCATGTAGAAGGTGATATATGTAGAAACATTACACTTACCCATGTAAAGAAGGTGATATAGGTAGAACATTACACTTACCCATGAAGAGGGTGATATATGTAGAACATTACACTTACCCATGTAGAAGGTGATATAGGTAGAACATTACACTTACCCATGTAGAAGGTGATATATGTAGAACATTACACTTACCCATGTAGAAGGTGATAAAGAGAACATTACACTTACCCATGTAGAAGGTGATATAGGTAGAACATTACACTTACCCATGTAGAAGGTGATATAGGTAGAACATTACACTTACCCATGAAGAGGGTTATATATGTAGAACATTACACTTAACCATGAAGAGGGTGATATATGTAGAACATTACACTTACCCATGTAGAAGGGGATATATGTAGAACATTACACTTACCCATGTAGAAGGTGATATATGTAGAACATTACACTTACCCATGTAGAAGGTGATATATGTAGAACATTACACTTACCCATGTAGAAGGTGATATAGGTAGAACATTACACTTACCCATGTAGAAGGTGATATATGTAGAACATTACACTTACCCATGTAGAAGGTGATATAGGTAGAACATTACACTTACCCATGAAGAGGGTGATATATGTAGAACATTACACTTACCCATGTAGAAGGTGATATAGGTAGAACATTACACTTACCCATGAAGAAGGTGATATATGTAGAACATTACACTTACCCATGTAGAAGGTGATATAGGTAGAACATTACACTTACCCATGTAGAAGGTGATATATGTAGAACATTACACTTACCCATGTAGAAGGTGATATATGTAGAAGCCAGTGTGATGGTGATTTCTGTCAGAGCATCATTGAATATGTGAGACAAACAATACAAAGTTATTTTAGCCATCAAGAATCCCCATAGAGGACCACCCACTGCCACACGAACAAACTCCCACACGATTTCTCCAGCTGAAATATATAAAGCAATACATGTAAATATGATTATCAAAAGTTGTGGTATCAGAGAATTCCTGCTAAAAATGTTTTTAGTTGTTTTATTTTTTTAAATAGCAAAATTTAGGTTATCATCAAATCATGTAAATTACTTTTAATTTATAAAAAAAAACTATGTAGAATACTTTTGATTTTCACAGGAAAAGAGAACAAAAAAATCAATTAGATATTTTAATAAATATCTTAAACAGGGAACACATCTTTTTTTTCTTTTTCAAATTATGAAATTATGTGATCAAAAGCTACTTTGTAAGTACAATGAATATCTTCCAGCTATTTCATAAATAATCCAAATGAAATAAGTAACAGATTTCATAAATTACTCATTAATGAATTGTTGATAGATTTTAAGAAAGAATGAGAAAGAGTAGTAAAGAAAATGATTTATCTAAAATAAAACTGAAACAATAAACATTATCTTTTTTGTTACTGATTTGCAGAAGAAATAAGTTTGTTTAAAAATGTAACATTTTAAATGATACACAGTACATGTATCATAATTATACATAAATAATAGACTGATTCAAAGTTAAAGAAATAAGGAGGGACAAAGTCAGTACTTAGTCATTAAAGGTTATGGTTAAGGGGTACCAATGGTATGAGGTAATGAGTTTTTCAAATGGAAATAAATTACACAAAATAATCTACCACATTGGTTATGTACAGAAGGAAAGGCAGCAAGATTTTATAAGAATGTGTGTCAATAAGCAAAGGAAAGATAAAGTTTGTGGCATATAGAATAAAAGCTAGGATGCAAATCACATGGTCAAGCAGATGACTTATGAGAATGGGATGAGATGAATGAAATACTAAATGGACATTTCTTTAATAATAAAAACAAACAGTCTTTAAGAAAATAAGACAAAAGGTCAATTTGTTACTTAATGTTCCATCTCACTTCACATTTCCCTATTTGTGGAAAGAAAAAGGGACCAAAAAGAACATTTTGTCTTATTGTAGGATGTCAATAATACTTAAATCAAGGTTCTGGGTTCAGGTATTAAAGGGAGATAATTAGTAAGGTGCTACAAGATTTTGTTCTAAATTTATATCCTTACCGACTGACACTGTGTGGAAATAAGACATAAATGATAATAAAGAATTTCATCTCAATATATATAAATTAAATGATAATATGTTAATCAAAACTTAATTAAAAATCATAATTCTTATGAATTAACTTACACTATTATTTAATAGTAATTAAGTTTCCTGACTATTCAGAATAACGTTTAGCACAGCATTACAGTGTAACTTATATTGTACAGTCCCTGAATTCTATATGAATATGCAATGGTTGGTCCATCATTTCTGCTGCGTTCAAACTGGATAGCTACTACAAAAATCTCAATTTGCTATTAACCCAACCTATCTTAAAATTAAAATGACAGTCTTTTTTTCTGTCTCACCTTACCAAGATTGCATTGGAGGCAATGAGGCAATATTTAGGAAAATGTATTTTAATTAGACCAATCAAGAAATGTAAGAACAAGAACAAGAGACAGTATTGATAAAAATGACATTAGTAAAGTGTGGAAATAAAGCAAAATAAATATATTGGGCATTGTAAAAGCCAATAACTGGTGCTATATAATTGTAATTTGTATGCATGCCTTCATGGTCACATATCATTAATGATGAGATTGCAATAAAAGAGAAAATAACATACAAAAAAAATCTACATAACATAGGTATTTGGTAAGATGTTGAACTACAATGTAAATATTATTACAAAGTGTTATTTAAGCTTAAAGATAAAACAGAATTGTGTGCAATATTGTTCTATAAATACAGTGCTGTTGATAAATCAATGCTATGTAATATCTATTTATACTGATCATTAATATTACCATCTATATCTGCCCCCGAAACTGAAAGCTTCAAAAATATCTGGAAAAATACAATGGCTGCTCCATCATTCAACAAAGATTCCCCTTCAATCACCATCGCAAGTTTTCTGGAGGCTCCTGTTAAAAGAAAAAGAACATTTTCAATATATACACAATAATATTTTTCAAATGCTTCCATCTGTTTAAAAAAAACAACCAAAATATCATATTGAAGATTAACCAAGCAAAATTGTGAAATGCAAATACCAGTAAAATTAAAAGAAATGTATTTTGATAATACTATGTTTTATTTATTTATTAGCTATTCAAATTGCCTTTTGTCCATGGTCATTCATCTGTCCGTCCTTCCATCCATCCGTTAACAATTCTTGTTACCGCTATTTCTCAGAAAGTACTGAAGTGATCTGTCTCAAATTTTGTATGTAGAATATGTTTAAAAAAGTTTGAAAAGCAGAGAAAAGATGCCTTTTTCCAATTTCAGACATAGGTCTTTCTTGGTGGCCACCAAGATCCCTCTGGGATCTCTTGTTTGTTTATGAACATATTTAATTTATTCGCTTATTTTTTTTGTTTATCTATTTTTATTTATACCTAAATCTCTAAGTAAAGCCACGACTGCCACAGGATCAGTAGCACTGAGTATGGCCCCAAACATCATCCCTGTATTCCAATCCCAATTATAGGTAAAGAGATAACGAGCCAAGATACAGGTAAAGAGTGATGCCAGGGCTGTAAGATATTAAGTTTAAACATGTACATGTATTATATATGTCCAAACTTCAAAAGCATTAATCATTAAAGGCATTGTTTTCGGATAATAAATAAAAAAGAAAGTTTAATTATGTAATTTTCTTATCTAAATTATTCCCCATTAACATATTACAGAGTTATAATAATATCTGTCCATGCAATCAATTATTGATTGTTAGTCATCTATTTAGGAGTGTAATATCATATTTTTCAGAGAAAATAATGACATTTATGTTCCGCAAGCATAGACATCACAATAGGTACCTACTATACAGATGGGGTGGTAAAGTGGTTTTTTTCATTACAAATCATAATATCTCTTTAGATAAGAGTCTCACATTTTGTGATATCTAAATTGGATCTTTAATTCAAGCGTCAATTCTTCTTTTTAATCGCTTAAATTTTTTATTTCTTTATCCATTTTTTACTGATTATTAAGGAATTTTCATTCTTGATAGATACTAAATACATGTACTTACCTAAGCCAGGTATAGCTAGTAAAAGAACTTGAATAAAGGTTTTCAAAAAAGTGTGCACCTCCATTGCAAAGGCTGATTCAAAGATGAGTACAGGGAGAAATATGTTGAGTAAAAGATGAGGATCTATGTTGACTACGCTGGCGTACTCGTGTATACTATTACTCTGTCCAGACAGGAGTCCAAATAATACTCCAAGTACCAGAAGTACCACTGTGTAAGGCATTTTGAGGTTGAGGCTCTGGATGACTCTTCGCACCAGCACTGAGGGTAAAGGGAGACATCCAAAGTTAATAATGACATTCTTTACAATCTTCATGTACATTTTTTAGAATACACATATGTTTTAACTATAAAACTGTTACTAAATTAATCTCAATATATCAAACAAATAAACAATGCACTGTAGTTTAATCTAATTTAAAATAACCAATGATCCATGAAGCACTCCTTCTTAGGTCTACTTGCAATTGATAAATCAAATATTAGTATAATAAAGATTTATTCATATTGATGCATATTATAAATATAAAATAAAAACCAAAGAAAAATGGAAAATAAAAAAAAAGAGGAATGAAGACTTCTTTACATATTCTGTCTTTGCATATTACAGAGTTAGCTCCCTTGCAGGTAGGTATCGATTGTTACGTCATTATTTAGTGAGCGCAATTCACGTCGTTTTCTCCGAAACGTATGACGTTATGCTCGCAAACACATGGCGTCACAAGCAATACCTACCCTCAAGTTCAGATAACTCTGGTTATATGTCGGTACTGTTTAAGATGTACCAACATATAACCACATGCCCTCCACCTCTGGGTCGCGAGTTCGAATCCTATGTGGGGCAGTTGTCAGCTACTGACCGCTGGTCGGTGGTTTTTCTCCGGGTACTCCGGCTTTCCTCCACCAACAAACCTGACACGTCCTTAAATGACTCTGGCTGTTAATAGGACGTTAAACTAATCAAACCAAACAGATAACTCTGTAATATGCAAATTAGGAGTAAGATCAGTGGTGTTACTAAAGGGGAGACAATCACATGACCATCAAATATTATCTCCCCTCCTTGATTTGACCGGTTGTGTTGATGATACATGTATAAATATGGTCAATACAAGAAATCGCTCAATATGCTGAAAGTGTTTTAAATATTGGTCTATTTGGAAGAAAAATCACGATAAAACATATTAAAACATTATATTAGCATAAGTCCTACCTCCGCAAGCACAGCTGCTGAATATGAAGAAAATAATGGCGGACTCATGTTCAACAACATGGTACTTCTTGAGGTGACTTGTATGATCTGTGACGTTGCTATGACTAACTGTCGTTGGCTCTACCGTGGAGTTCATTCTGTAACAAATGCCATAAATGTGTCACTAATTATTTTCATATCAAAAGCATATCCGGAAACTGAGTGCATCGCCATTTTGGTAACCATGTGTGACGTCACGGTGACGTCATGTTTCGATGACGTCAAACAGGCACTTGTTTCATTGATAAAAACGGGTTTGCATTCACATGCCTCAAGTTAAAATTCACGCAGGTTCAACATTTTGCGCATTTTGACTTAATCTTGGTACTTTTTTGTACCACGAAGTTGCTTATTGTTCGTTACATTACTGTATACATGTTTTATCGTTAAATTATTATCAAGTAATGTGTCAATGTTTTCCTCTACACTTCCTTTGGTAGTCATTATTTCTAATTTCACCTGGAAGTTACATTTGTATATGTATGTCGTCCGAATATACAATGTATATGCTACATTTGTATATAGTCTGCGGTCGCACTTTGAAAGGTTTCGTGTTTTATACTGATTTTTTTTTTAAATAGAAAAATGTATAATTCCTAATGGCACAAATACAAACCATTATTATTATTTATTAAGATCAGATTAATTTCGCCAAATCCCGTTTATCGCTTGCACAAATTTCAAGTTACAGTAAGATACAACTATATGATTTAAATTAGGAATTTTATCACTCGAACAAATAATTTCAATTAATTTCAAATAAAGAAAATGCTCATCAAATATCTGTTAGACACGAGTATTTGTACATAAAAAATCAATTTTGTACTAGGTACAGTTTGAGAAAATCGGAGACGCAGATAATGACACAGGAGAAAATATAGAAAGAATTAAACAACGATAATGTGTACTAGGCTGAAGATCAAAATGGACTCCTTTAGAATTCTAAGACTATACTTGTGATTAACAAGCTCCACAATAATCTAAACCCTAGAACAATATATTACATCTGCGCGTCATTGATATTGCTCATTCGTTAAATCCGTCTTTCTATATTTTGTTTAAAAGTCTCACAAGCTTAATATACAGTTTACACTTTATACTGTTGATAACATTTAATGTAGTATGTCCGGTCGGTGAACGCCGAGAGCGAAGTTTCGTGATTCAGATTGAGACAGACCACCATGGATTGCCCTACCTCAGATGTTACACCACTTTATTGTAAAATTGTAATAAATAACAGATTTTAAAGTTAATCCGTTTTATCTTCACTTCATGTTTCTTTAGACACACCTGCTAAAATCGGTATCGATTTGAATAACAAAAAAAAAAAAAAAAAACTAGTGTAACAACTGAGGACGTGGGATCTGTGGGACACACGTGGTGTAAATAGACACACAGGTAAACAATCTGTGACGGGACACAATGAATGGGGAGTATATATGACCGGAAGACGCAATGACATTTGAAGTATTTTATTACTTCTTAAAATCTTGCACTGTTACAGTAAAATGTCGCGGGAATTTGTCTCCCTTGTTTTCATATTTTATTTCATTTATGCATTGAGCGTCTTTCAGTTGGCATTCATAGCCAATGCTAATGCCAACTTGACATTCAAATTGCAAATTCAACATTTAAGCATTGAACGTCTTTCATTTGGCATTCATAACCAAATAAATGCCAACTGGACAGAGGCAAATTCCATGAAGCGCTAGCGTCCAATGCTTATGTAATTTACATTTGATAACAATTTTATGATGAAATCCCAAGAAATTTTGCGTCTATAATGAATAAATAACTCATTATCGTCAAAGACGGAGATC
Organism: Argopecten irradians; assembly: GCF_041381155.1. Taxonomy (NCBI): domain Eukaryota; kingdom Metazoa; phylum Mollusca; class Bivalvia; order Pectinida; family Pectinidae; genus Argopecten; species Argopecten irradians. The sequence continues at coordinate 10,536,709 of NC_091141.1, read as the reverse complement.
GCTGGCACAACATTTGTGATCGATGATAATGACGTCATTATAAGCGGATGGCAGTTTAAAGACAGATGAATGCCAACTGTGCTTGGTAAGGTTACATAGTGGGACTGCAACGAAAATGTAAAGATTAGGTCTTGTGTGAATGGAAAGAAAATAATTCATGCAATGAAATATTAAAATCAATAGTGAAAAAATGTTTCAATCGAACATTGTTGGGAGAATATTCATTCACTCAGTTGATTGTATGGGATATGTTGGTTCATTATACGGGCTTATGAAAGGCGCATGGAAAAGCAGGAGGTTGGTTGGTTCATTATAGGGCTTATCACCATATCATCAAAACAAAGCTTCGTTCTGTACCTAAAAATCATTTATAAGGACGGAGGAAAGTGGGATAGCAGATTATAATACTATATTCACAGTGCAGGCTTTGTTATAATCATTGTCATCACACATTTCAGAATACAGTTTACAATGTACTACATGATCCTTTAAGACAACTGAACGCCCTAAGTGCAAAAGAGTTTCTTGGCACGACACAAGCAACTTGTCAGTGATGGTTTAAATAGGGAGCCACATCAAATAGATTCATCTTAATGCACGTGACCCGGCCACAGGCACGTGAGACCAGCGCTGTACTAAGAAACTGACCGCTTTAGGCAGTTCTTTGAAAGTGCGCAAATATTAGCACGTTTTAACGTGTTCGCAATCTATCATTTTCAGATTGGATTATTTACAAAGTACTCTTGTCACTTGATAATGTATTTTTATAAAAAGAAATGTTGGCCAGTCTAAGTTACAGCGTACGAACTCTATCGTCGACAGATCATGAGCGATACTAATCATTTGAACAATAATTGGTGTAATTGTTATCTGTATGTCTAATTAACATAAAAAGTAATAGAAAATAAATATTGCTTTTGGTGGATGCGCATATTCCATGTACGGCATAGTGCCGTGGACTTTTTAAATAATTAATAAAAAGCTCAAACTTTTAAGTTGTAACTGAAGAAAAGTACTTCTTTGTCTACTCCCGTTTCCAATTGAAATAAAATACCATTTGTCACTGTTGCAGCATCTTTAAATGTATCATATACCAAGTCCCATACTGCCTTGGTATATTTCACAAGGCTGAGATTTATATAAACATAGAAATATAATATTGTTTACTAGCTAAATAAACGGTCTCATTGTGACAAACAACGAATGATGAGATAATGTATGGTCCTTCCGAGTGGACGCGCATCTAAAATATCCCAAGTTACATGTCTTACAAATTAAAAGTATTCTTAAATTCCGTGCATGACCCTACATCTCTCTCCATAGGACACTACCATAACTAGGGCAGCGGTGGCTGAGTGGTTGACAACTACCCCAGTGTCCATCCACCTCATTCTGACCTATAAGAGGGAAGTGACTCTGAAAGAGATCAAAATGGTTCATTTCTACTAGCCAAACTATATGACATTTTAGTGGTTAACAAAACTCAAATGTTAATGTTATTGCTTACATTCATCAAAGTTTAATATCAAATTAAACCTGTGTGAGGTCTATTGGGGATCGAGACACAGGGATACGGTGTCGGGAGGGACGAGGCTTAGTGACGGAAATAGCACTTAGAAAAAACGCTGAGATCAATAGAATTTTACACCTTCTGAGAGAAACTGTATGGTCGTTTTTCAATAATAGCTCGATTACTTCGGGCCATGATCTTGTAACATTTAATTGTTGTGATATGAGGTATCGTGTGTTTTCAAAAACTCAAGAAAGAAAACTTAATAAATTCAGTTATGATTACGTTTTTCAGGAAATTCCAACCTTCTTCATCTTTAAAAATGTATGATGCATTCACAGATATATGTGTATACATGAGTTATATGTCTACAGCGGCAAAAACAAAGATCATGTTGTAAAATCATGTCCTTGGAATCTAGTAAAGTAATATTAACCTCTTTTTAGACATAAATAGCTTGTTATAGGTTATGTGTTCTGGAGACAATGCGGTGAACGAGGCCTTCTACAGTATGCAACTCTTTTTAGATTTACTATTGACTGACTGTAGATGACCATGACTATATAGGTTTATAGGGATTATGTATAATGTCCCTGAAACAAGGATTGTTTGGGTATGGCAATATAAAACCATCGAGAATACGTGGTTCAAAATGTATTTTGTTTATAACATACCATTTAAGAATGATAATAAATAATAATTTTTCATTCAAACAACGCTGACATATACCAACTGCTTTTAGCTATACGCTATCTAGAATGGACGTTTCTTTGATTTATGAGATTATATAAACAATAAATACACATATCTCTCTCCTAATGGTACAGGAGGAATGTTCTCTCCTCGGCATCATCTTTAAGACAATGTATGCGATGCCAGAAGACGGATATTTGTTTACGGATCAACTGTCACGTAGGAATACAGGGCAGTAGCTAAATGTGTTTTGTCTACATCCATGAGATGTCAACTCCCAGCTTACACCAGCTTATACTGTCTCTACATGTATGGATTGCTCTGATTTATAGCAGGGTCACAGATGGACCTCGGAACTACTGGCTACTATATACTACAGAAGAAATATTGGCCAATATATACTACACAATGTGTGTACTCCGAAATTAATATTATCAACATGCTACAAATAGAAGTGCTTTGAAGCCCATGGCGAATTGAAATCCAGATTCCAAGTACACAGCCAATGGATAATGTGTGAACAAGTTTATTTCATTTCAAATTAAGCAGTATTACAATCTACAATGTACAATATTTCAATAAAGTGGGTTATAATTCCACTGAATTTACAAAGTATCAAATTTCAAATAGGATATGAAAATTTCACGAATCATAAATCATATTTGAACAACAGGTGATATATAATCCTGTGGCAACAATGGGTCTTCATTTTCACCTAAATTATAGCAATTCGTTTGTTTTCATTACAGTACAAAGTTAATTAAATTACAAAATGCATTTCCTTTAGTTATTTTGTAACTAAAATGATAAAATTGAGTTTGATAGGATCGATTACACATATTCTTGAAACATATAGTACATTAACTTATACCTATAAAAGTAAAAGTTGATAAATCACATTTGGAATATGTGCGTATATACTGTATGAACCCACATAAACATTTGAATTTGCATGTATGGAAATGTATATGCATACAAGTGTGCACATTGCCAGACAAGTTAATTACCTTTAGCCATTTATAACCTAGGCTTCTCCCCGTTATAACACAGCGGATATGCCATTATAACCTTTGCAGAGAATAAAGAATCAATTTACACGGAGTTTTAACCGATTATATCCTTAATTAAACATAGAAATAGAAAGGCATTTCATGTGACGATCACTAAATGTACAAATTGTATGTACTCAAACGTTCAGTATAGATGTCGCGAGGTAAAGTTTGATGTACATTAAAAAATCGCTCACATTTATTTTAACATATGACGATGTGAATTAAACTTTAAATTTCACCTGTACAGGATGGCTGTTTATGTTTTACATGCATTGTTTATGTTTAGTATGGTTATCCTAAAAGTACATCTACACTTTAAATCAACCTGTATTTATTTACCTAAATGTTATAACTTATTTCCAAACAAACACACTTGTACTTTATTATAACAAGGTAAGAACTGCATGACGCCTTATACAAACATGATGCTGCATAACAATATGTGAATTTGCATTGTTCTGTGCAGTCTAAAATGCAATAAACAATTAAAGTTCAATACCTCTGCCTTACCCGTGGCAGTTTGGTACTAGGTGCCGTACACACAATAGGAACATACAGTATCCTAAATTAGACACCTCTATATGTCTTTTTTGTGAGATAAGTATACAAAACGTATTTAGATAGAGAAATCCGGGAATGTTTGCATAACGACTTACTGAAATTTCACTATTCGAAACAAAAATGTAATAATTCATCATTTTGGAAAGCATGCATAATTTGTCCCCCGCACTGATTAATGCGACATGTATAAGTCGGATCTAGTATTTTGTCGTAAAATTGTTATCAATAAAAGTAGGCTTGTCAGGGATAAGCCTTGTCAGGGAATATGGATCAGTTTGAAGAGCCACTAAAGAGGAATTAATCAGTCATATCGTTCAAGCAGCCCCTTCCAAAATCCAGATTTTAATGCATAATGCATTTTGATTATCATCACGGTAATGGACCCCAAAACGGTATAGATCTAGGTTTATTTACGTCTCACAAGAAAACGCACGTTTCACAAATTGCAACTTTTCTAGTTGTTTACTTGGTTCTGCATGGAAAACCATTTGCGACCCTCCAATAAAGAAAAAAAGGATCAATTATGAAACAGTTGGACGTCTATCTTCTAAAATGAAGGAGGAATGTCACATATGAGAGCGTACATCGTCATTTAGTTGATCATTAAATCAAAACAGGTTCTACTGTATATCTTATACTGTGTACCCCTACTTTCTGTCTACCAGGTGCAGACAATACCTACCAGAAAGGGACAATACCATTCGAAATGACGGATCCAATAAAAGTACACATCCTCTTCACATGTTAGACACAAAGCTTCTAAGGACTTCAAACTCTAAAACAAGTAGTGAAGGGGTAAAACATTTTTACAGATTTGTCGAAAATGACAAAGGGACCTAATGTATGATTTTATTTATTTGGTCCTTTTAAACGATGTGTAAAGTCAATACTGATAGAAAGGGACCGTATATTACAACGGATGTCCACCACAGAACAACTCAAAATGACCGCTCCAATAAAAAAAGCCCCCCCCCTACCTCATGTTCCATGTTACTCGAAATCCGGAAAAATTAACTCGATACTCGAAAACGTTGAATCTAAACTCGAGACTCGACAAAAAGAATTCCCCATCTCATGTTAGCCTAAAAGCTTATATGACTTCCAACTCTAAAAAAAGTAGTGAATGGGTAAACATTTTAACAGATTTGTCAAAATTGACAAAGGAACCTATTGACTATATGATTGTTTTTTTATTTGAATCAGCGTAAATAACTCTAACCGATAACGTCTTATTGTCATTGTTTACACCACAATTATTTTTATCATTCGACTGAGATGGAGATTTCGAGTCATTTTGTAGAACGGGTTAGATGAACCCCTGTTTATGGAATCCGTTAGTGACTTGGCAGTTGTGGTTTTAGTCGTATAATAACATCTATTTCCTAGAAAGACCTTGTGACCCTAACATCATTGGCGAGTTCTAGAAGGACGGTCATATACCAGGAGATCCTGGCCGTGTCACAAACATAAGATCACTAGAGCCCCTAGCCCAGACTACCAACAGCCAGACTGGTTACATCCCACACTATAATAAAATCATCTGTGGCACAAGATTATTAATTACATTAAACCTACGAAGTTGAAACTCCAGGAACACACAAATACCACAAACTCTACACCCAACAAAACTGTTTATAAAAAATCAATCTTTCCCCGAACTATCACAGACTGGAACTCTTTACTATCATCAGAACTATCACTGACTGGAACTTGGAACTCTTTATCATCATCAGAACTATCACTGACTGGAACTCTTTATCATCATCAGAACTATCACTGACTGGAACTCTTTATCATCATCAGAACTATCACTGACTGGAACTCTTTATCATCATCAGAACTATCACTGACTGGAACTCTTTATCATCATCAGAACTATCACTGACTGGAACTCTTTATCATCATCAGAACTATCACTGACTGGAACTCTTTATCATCATCAGAACTATCACTGACTGGAACTCTTTATCATCATCAGAACTATCACTGACTGGAACTCTTTATCATCATCAGAACTATCACTGACTGGAACTCTTTATCATCATCAGAACTATCACTGACTGGAACTCTTTATCATCATCAGAACTATCACTGACTGGAACTCTTTATCATCATCAGAACTATCACTGACTGGAACTCTTTATCATCATCAGAACTATCACTGACTGGAACTCTTTATCATCATCAGAACTATCACTGACTGGAACTCTTTATCATCATCAGAACTATCACTGACTGGAACTCTTTATCATCATCAGACCTATCACTGACTGGAACTCTTTATCATCATCAGAACTATCACTGACTGGAACTCTTTATCATCATCAGAACTATCACTGACTGGAACTCTTTATCATCATCAGAACTATCACTGACTGGAACTCTTTATCATCATCAGAACTATCACTGACTGGAACTCTTTATCATCATCAGAACTATCACTGACTGGAACTCTTTATCATCATCAGAACTATCACTGACTGGAACTCTTTATCATCATCAGAACTATCACTGACTGGAACTCTTTATCATCATCAGAACTATCACTGACTGGAACTCTTTATCATCATCAGAACTATCACTGACTGGAACTCTTTATCATCATCAGACCTATCATTGACTGGAACTCTTTATCATCATCAGAACTATCACTGACTGGAACTCTTTATCATCATCAGAACTATCACTGACTGGAACTCTTTATCATCATCAGAACTATCACTGACTGGAACTCTTTATCATCATCAGACCTATCACTGACTGGAACTCTTTATCATCATCAGAACTATCACTGACTGGAACTCTTTATCATCATCAGAACTATCACTCACTGGAACTCTTTACTATCATCAGAACTATCACTGACTGGAACTCTTATCATCATCAGAACTATCATGACTGGAACTCTTTTCATCATCAGAACTATCACTGACTGGAACTCTTTATCATCATCAGAACTATCATGACTGGAACTCTTTATCATCATCAGAACTATCACTGACTGGAACTCTTTATCATCATCAGAACTATCAGACTGGAACTCTTTATCATCATCAGACTATCACTGACTGGAACTCTTTATCATCATCAGACCTATCACTGACTGGAACTCTTTATCATCATCAGAACTATCACTGACTGGAACTCTTTATCATCATCAGAACTATCACTGACTGGAACTCTTTTCTATCATCAGAACTATCACTGACTGGAACTCTTTATCATCATCAGAACTATCACTGACTGGAACTCTTTATCATCATCAGAACTATCACTGACTGGAACTCTTTTCTATCATCAGAACTATCACTGACTGGAACTCTTTTCTATCATCAGAACTATCACTGACTGGAACTCTTTATCATCATCAGAACTATCACTGACTGGAACTCTTTATCATCATCAGACCTATCACTGACTGGAACTCTTTATCATCATCAGAACTATCACTGACTGGAACTCTTTATCATCATCAGAACTATCACTGACTGGAACTCTTTATCATCATCAGAACTATCACTGACTGGAACTCTTTATCATCATCAGAACTATCACTGACTGGAACTCTTTATCATCATCAGAACTATCACTGACTGGAACTCTTTATCATCATCAGACCTATCACTGACTGGAACTCTTTATCATCATCAGAACTATTACTGACTGGAACTCTTTATCATCATCAGACCTATCACTGACTGGAACTCTTTATCATCATCAGAACTATCACTGACTGGAACTCTTTATCATCATCAGAACTATTACTGACTGGAACTCTTTATCATCATCAGAACTATCACTCACTGGAACTCTTTATCATCATCAGACCTATCACTGACTGGAACTCTTTACTATCATCAGAACTATCACTGACTGGAACTCTTTATCATCATCAGAACTATCACTGACTGGAACTCTTTATCATCATCAGACCTATCACTGACTGGAACTCTTTACTATCATCAGAACTATCACTGACTGGAACTCTTTATCATCATCAGAACTATCACTGACTGGAACTCTTTATCATCATCAGACCTATCACTGACTGGAACTCTTTATCATCATCAGAACTATCACTCACTGGAACTCTTTATCATCATCAGATCTATCACTGACTGGAACTCTTTACTATCATCAGTAGTAATCCTAACATGTGTGAGTCACACCTAAACCTGTTCTGTTTAGGTCTGCGCTAGCCTTTTAATACGACTCACATGCATGAACCCTATTTTTATGATATTTAAAAAGTATTTAATTTGATGTAACCTTCCAGAATCAACTTCATTCAATTCTCTGACACAAAAGAAGAAGGAACAAAAAAAAATTATATGTCGTCACTAACATCAGAAAAGAGTCCTAGAAGTACAAAACAGGTGCATGCATGGTTTCCATAAAATAGCAGCCGAGTTCAAGATGATGAGAAAGCTAAATAGCGTCCCTAACATCACTGACGAGATCGAGAATGAAATCACGGTTTTAAGCGGTATTTCTAACATAAGAGACGAGCCAGAGGACGAAACAGATTATAGACCCCTTACATCAGAGACGAGTCCTAGAAAAACAAAGCAGCTGTCTGGTGACCATCACTACCAAGTCCTAGCCGAACAGGACAGCTGTATAGTGACCATCACTGACAAGTCCTAGCCGAACAGGACAGCTCTCTGGTGACCATCACTGACAAGTCCTAGCCGAACAGGACAGCTGTATAGTGACCATCACTGACAAGTCCTAGCCGAACAGGACAGCTGTATGGCGACCATCACTGACAAGTCCTAGCCGAACAGGACAGCTGTATGGTGACCATCACTAACAAGTCCTAGCCGAACAGGACAGCTGTATGGTGACCATCACTGACAAGTCCTAGCCGAACAGGACAGCTGTATGGTGACCATCACTGTCAAGTCCTAGCCGAACAGGACAGCTGTATAGTGACCATCACTGACAAGTCCTAGCCGAACAGGACAGCTGTATGGTGACCATCACTGACAAGTCCTAGCCGAACAGGACAGCTGTATGGTGACCATCACTGACAAGTCCTAGCCGAACAGGACAGCTGTATGGTGACCATCACTGACAAGTCCTAGCCGAACAGGACAGCTGTATGGTGACCATCACTGACAAGTCCTAGCCGAACAGGACAGCTGTATGGTGACCATCACTGACAAGTCCTAGCCGAACAGGACAGCTGTATGGTGACCATCACTGTCAAGTCCTAGCCGAACAGGACAGCTGTAAGGTGACCATCACTAACAAGTCCTAGCCGAACAAGACAGCTGTATGGTGACCATCACTGTCAAGTCCTAGCCGAACAGGACAGCTGTATGGTGACCATCACTGACAAGTCCTAGCCGAACAGGACAGCTGTATGGTGACCATCACTGACAAGTCTAGCCGAACAGGACAGCTGTATGGTGACCATCACTGACAAGTCCTAGCCGAACAGGACAGCTGTATGGTGACCATCACTGACAAGTCCTAGCCGAACAGGACAGCTGTATGGTGACCATCACTGAGTCCTAGCCGAACAGGACAGCTGTATGGTGACCATCACTGACAAGTCCTAGCCGAACAGGACAGCTGTATGGTGACCATCACTGACAGTCCTAGCCGAACAGGACAGCTGTATGGTGACCATCACTGTAAGTCCTAGCCGAACAGGACAGCTGTATGGTGACCATCACTGTAAGTCCTAGCCGAACAGGACAGCTGTATGGTGACCATCACTGACAAGTCCTAGCCGAACAGGACAGCTGTATGGTGACCATCACTGACAGTTAGCCGAACAGGACAGTGTATGGTGACCATCACTGACAGTCCTAGCCGAACAGGACAGCTGTATGGTGACCATCACTGACAAGTCCTAGCCGAACAGGACAGCTGTATGGTGACCATCACTGACAAGTCCTAGCCGAACAGGACAGCTGTATGGTGACCATCACTGACAAGTCCTAGCCGAACAGGACAGCTGTATGGTGACCATCACTGACAAGTCCTAGCCGAACAGGACAGCTGTATGGTGACCATCACTGTCAAGTCCTAGCCGAACAGGACAGCTGTATGGTGACCATCACTGACAAGTCCTAGCCGAACAGGACAGCTGTATGGTGACCATCACTGACAAGTCCTAGCCGAACAGGACAGCTGTATGGTGACCATCACTGTTACAAGTCCTAGCCGAACAGGACAGCTGTATGGTGACCATCACTGACAAGTCCTAGCCGAACAGGACAGCTGTATGGTGACCATCACTGACAAGTCCTAGCCGAACAGGACAGCTGTATGGTGACCATCACTGTCAAGTCCTAGCCGAACAGGACAGCTGTAAGGTGACCATCACTGTCAAGTCCTAGCCGAACAGGACAGCTGTATGGTGACCATCACTGTCAAGTCCTAGCCGAACAGGACAGCTGTATGGTGACCATCACTGACAAGTCCTAGCCGAACAGGACAGCTGTATGGTGACCATCACTGTCAAGTCCTAGCCGAACAGGACAGCTGTATGGTGACCATCACTGACAAGTCCTAGCCGAACAGGACAGCTGTATGGTGACCATCACTGACAAGTTCTAGCCGAACAGGACAGCTGTATGGTGACCATCACTGACAAGTCCTAGCCGAACAGGACAGCTGTATGGTGACCATCACTGTTAAGTCCTAGCCGAACAGGACAGCTGTATGGTGACCATCACTGACAAGTCCTAGCCGAACAGGACAGCTGTATGGTGACCATCACTGTCAAGTCCTAGCCGAACAGGACAGCTGTATGGTGACCATCACTGACAAGTCCTAGCCGAACAGGACAGCTGTATGGTGACCATCACTGACAAGTTCTAGGCGAACAGGACAGCTGTATGGTGACCATCACTGACAAGTCCTAGCCGAACAGGACAGCTGTATGGTGACCAACACTGACAAGTTCTAGCCGAACAGGACAGCTGTATAGTGACCATCACTGACAAGTCCTAGCCGAACAGGACAGCTGTATGTATGATTACCTTACCTTCATTGACGAGTCCTTGAAGGAAGAAGAGGTGGTTTGATTGAGTTTATGTGTCTTTTGTGCAATCTTCTTCAACCGGCAATATACTTATTACATCACTCCTTGATTCAGACGCGTGCACCAAGTGCAAATCTACCGGGTATACGTTAAAAGATCAAACTGGCCCCTATTCTGCATTGGTTACTATTACATAATTGCGATTGTTCATAGCATCTATCTACATGTATCTTATTGATCCCAAAGTATAGGACCCGGAATGTTTGACCTGATACTTCCACAGTAAAATTGAGATATATTTGAATTGGAAGGAGGAATTAATAATCTTTCCCACCCAGATGATACGTGATTATAATAATGGGCGTGTTGCTCGCTAGCTGATGTGCAATTAATGCATGTTTATCACGTGAGAAACCACGCCCACGTACTTTGATGTGGTTAGTTTACGTTGGCGAGGAGTACCAGGTTGATATCACAGATATAGCATTTGGTAGGTCGGTTTATTTACTTGTGAGTGACTTTGCTTCAATTGTTATACTTTTTTGACTCTTTTCATGGCAATATTGACTCAATCTGATTAAAGTACAGATTCTTATTCTTATTTCGTTCTATAAAGGATCTGAAAACATCGCATTAGAGGACACGTTCTGTAGACCTTTGGATTACCCTATCAAACTGCCACTTCCTTTCTGACAAGATAGGAATGGTTTGTAGAGCTGTCAAGACAATTTTATGTAGTTATTTCGACCTAAGATCATACTATAACAATATATGTATATTAATTCTGTGACGAAATGTCGTTTTCAGTTTATTTAGCCAGATGGAGAAAATACAGATTAACTACGTACAGGGCGTATAAAGGTCATCAAAACATGACCCCTAACGGGATGTTGTCCGAATCAAACGGAGTGAGAATAATTATATGTAACTTTAATCAGATTGATTGTGGTTAGGCGATGTGGTAAGGTTAATGACCGTGAGAGCATCATTGCACACATTTTCCTATCTTGAGAACAGTCACTGTCCTATCAGTATGCCCATAGGATCAATGTAATATTCAGATGTTATGTGGGTATTTCATTGGATAATTGTGAACTATCATCTTAGTGAAATGATATAACATGGACGTCATGATCACACTTTGTATTAACCATGGCATTTCAAAAGTACCAAGATTAGTTATTCATTGAAGGCTGCAAAGCGTTAAGCATATTGCTTTTATTCGACGGTATAACCCGTTTTTCCATTCTTGGACTGAATCCAATCTTGAAGGCCACACAACAGGAAAGTCATGGCTATAAGTAGAAATGATATATCGGTAATAGATATTTTCGTTAACCTCCTAACAAGAACATAAAAATGATCTTGCAGTGGGATTCCATTCGTTACCATCGAATATGCTGGGGTGTTTTTTTTATTGTTTTCCGTAGGAGATCTCAAAAATGAATTAAAAACTTTCAAACATATGAACGCACAATTATAAATAAGAGTCTTAATCACGCATTTGTGTATTCGATAGTATATCGGAGAAAATAACAAACAATGCGAAGTATTACATGCGCGAAAGTAAATTGGTTAACATAAATAAGTAAAGCCAGAGTACGCCACGCCCTATATTTTACAGTGACCTCGCTACATACGCGGAACATGTTCAGCGACAGATGTGACCAAGATATTTACTCTCTTAAATTTCGATATGTAGATTCTTCTTATAATGATACAGTATTTAACAATACATTTATATAAATTAAATGCAATAGAACAATTTTCATTTGATCATATACATTCTTTTATCCTTCTATGTCACAGGGGATCGTAAGATAAATGTTACGTAAAAATGTTGATTTTGCTATCACAGGGGCGCGTAAGATCAATAAAAGTCTGTTCACAGTATGTCTATTGAAAGTGTATGGAGTACGTTCGTATTATTATTAAATCGTCTTTAAGCTCTAAAACAAAAATATTTAACCCATAAAACTGCATAACTGGTACAGTGGGATTGGGAATATTGCCCATCCTATGGTATTCCTAAATTAAAAATAGTGTTTCAGACTATATGTTATATAATTACATGATAATAATAAAAAAAAGTATTAATTTGAATCGAAATTTTATTTAGATGATGGTCATCGTTTCATTGTATCCAAGATTCGTTGAATAATTCTATGAAAAACATTTTAGTGGTAGTTCAACACTAGTCGCTATTTGTGTAGCGTTTCGCTAAAATCGTTTGTGATATATTGGAACACACTTTTTCCTACCCAGAAATGACTTTTAATGTCGATTTAAAATTATTGATAGAAAAGTTACTGTACATTTAAGAAATATTCTTTTACAGACTCCTTGTATGATCATGAACCGAACAAAAGAGAGAAAATGGGAAAAAAACACTTTGACAAACGGCAAACATAACTACAACAATGTACATTTCCAAGAATCTCACGTCAAATTATATTGCAAAACTCCAGCAGATGCCGCCATTTTGTCCCTCCGTCCTCGAAATCCTGACGTCACGTCATTTTATTGTTTTTGTCATGACGTCACAATGAATTTCCAGCCAATGGATATCTATATAATATTTGTACAATTCAACGTAAAATAATCGGATACCACAAAGCCAGACAACATAGTAGATGCATAACACAGTCAGTGATGTATATCTTCATTAAAATTTACAGACTTTTTGTCTTGCACCAGAAAAAAATTACATGTCATGTGCTGTTTAAAGCATTACGGTTAAATAATAGGACTTTTATACTTTTCTGCTAAATCTGTACCAACCATATATCACAGTTGTATTTTAAAAATTACTTGAACCATTGCGAAAAAAAATGCAATGACTTGATGTACTAATTCATTTTACATTTTGCCGTGGATGTTTCGGTCCGCGTGTAAGACAATCAATTCCAACTAGAGCGACCCATAGTTTGTTTTGATGTCAAGGTAATAATATCCAACCCCTTACTGGTAGACTGATATATTTTATTCTAGTTGTATCTAATAGTTATACACTAGAAATCATTTTATTTCATTTTTCTTATATGTCAGAGTAGTATCGCTAAAACCCATATGAATCCAGATGATAAATACAATATTATCTAATATGAACTCAACAAAACTCACATAAATAATCTATTGCCGACAATATGACATACTCTGCATGTGTGTTTCATGTAATGATAAAACATTGTACTGATTATACTTATTATTTATTGTATTATGCATTGAAGAAATCAAAATCATTTACCGGTAGGGTTTGTGTTCGTCACGTTCAAACATATAACCTTTCCAAGCGCTGATCCAGGATTCCCATTACATTAACCATTTTGGATGACAGAGGCATAAACAATTTCGGCCTTTTTCTCATCTATGGAGTGTTACTTTCTTTAATCTCTAACGACTTAAAAATAGTACGTTCACCGCAGCATACAATATACGTATTCTAATACCAAGAAACAAACAATTAATGATATACTACTTTGTGAACACTATATAACGTTATCTTTAGTGTCCTTACATTATATTCAAATTATGAACATAATTGGAATATTGTTTTAATTACTACTATATGAATAAGAGCAATGACATGTATATTTCCATATTGCATTACCATTTTAATTTCGTTTAAAAATTAGAATACAAGTTAGTGACGTCTATAGCTCACGAGCCATCAATTAGCACATGTGAAGACAAAATTTCTCACCTTACATGATGAAACAAGTGTGAAGTATCTTACCTTGATCTGTATAATCCCGGATTGTTTCAGCAGCACTATGACAACTCCGGATTCAGCTTCAGAATATCTTATATTCCTGGCGGAAAATTTCTTTTTCTTCCTAAAACACTTCGTTAAATAATACCAAGATATTATTCCTAAAGTTAGATAAGTTATGTTCCTGCCCACGCTGACATTTTATTTGATGTTAACATGTGAACGTTTCCTATTGTAATACAGAGCCTGGTGTTATCCCCGTGTGTGTGAGAATCGTCAACACTTGCACTGTATCATACCTATCTCTAGTGCAGGTAAATATACAAGTTAAGTCCAGGTAAGAACAGGTTGGCCTGCTCAGTCAGCTTACATTCATCACGATACTCATAGACCATACGGCTGTCACTGACAAATGTGTAGCTGCTGGAGGGGATCAAGTCAACGAAAAATTTATTCTCCGCAACATCTTTTGGTCGCAGTTTGACTTGGTTGGTAATTAGCCCTAAACTTCCCTATTCGTGAAAAACAAACAAGAATGTGTTTTTATATTGTTAGTCATTCGATTCATGGGAAAATACAAAAAAAGTGCACGTAAAAAATCTTACTATTATTGATGTGTCTAGATGAGATTCTTGTAGTACTACACTGTTATTGTAGACCTTATAGATGACAAAGTTACCAATCATAACAGGTGTTTTAGTGAAGTTATAAATTGAACTCGTTTCCATTTAATTGATATAATGTTTTCCTCCAATCATTTCCATGGCAGAAATGAACAAGTAAATTTTATTTTGAATATCAACTTAAATGTGTAATGAATAATGAACTCCATTTTAAAACTTACTATTGCTGTTTTCAGTTGCAAACATGCGCAAGGTTATTCAAGTGAATTTATCTATTATATCAATAAAGAATATGGAACAGGTTCTTATAATGTTATTGTTACACAACTTATGAGAGTTTTATGTGAGACGTTTACATGACCAGTATGATGTGTACCCTGTCATCTTCATCAGACAAAAGAAATCACAATAACAATAGCATTACAAAAGCCATACTTTCCAACCCGAAGAATACTTACAAATATTGAACAGGTGAGTAAATAAAACATTCTTGTTATATGCAGCAGCCAAACTTCAGACGTTTTTGTCATTTTTATTGATAATGGGTTTAATGGATGTAATTGTATAATTCACTATTGTTTGTAGTTTTCCTTAAATTGTTTTACTATTATTTATTTATTGTTAAAATTAGACGAATTAACATTTACTCAATATAATGTTCTTGTGTGTAAACTTTATCACGAAATTGTTTTTCATAATAATCTGATCAAAACGTTCGACGAAAAAATTGCTTTCAAAAGGACACGTCTTTTAACATTCAATAAAACATTGATGATCTTTATTATTCTTATCATAATTTGATGTTTCTTCTCATTGATTTAAACACATAGTAACAATACACAGGTAAATATTATGCCCAAAAGCCATTTTGGTGTATTAACTGTCCCAATGTTAGGGCGTTAAGTAGACCGCCGCCACGTCATTAAGACGTTTGATTCTATGAATGTTGGGTGCGGTAGGATGCTGACAATGAGATTAGATACCGGAGATCCTATTGTCATATCCGGGCCTCAGTAGCCAAGCAGTTTGAGTGTATTCTACACCTAGTCCTTCTGATCTACCTGTCATAAATGACGGATTAAAAATTAATGACGGAGTAAAACAAAGGGGAGTAACTCTGATAATGTAACTAGCCTGTCGCCTCCAATTCATGAGTTGGAGGTTACTAGCAAATTGTTGCCATGCATGGAGACGAGTAGTTTTACTCGGGTACTCCTATCTTCTCCATGTAAAGAATACTTGGCAGATACTAACGAAGGTGTAAAAATAATACCGAACAATCGCTCGACTATCGACTCTTTGACATTCCGTTAAATTTCAGTAAACAATTCCATAAACAATGCCTATATTAAACGTTATTAAGTTCATTATCTTACGACTTCATAATTTATCATTTATGCGACAGATATTTATTTCCCAACTTTTTAACCGATAATCGAACTTCCAACAGCGAAATATGAAAAATAGTTTAACAACTTAGTAAAATATTCGACAAAGAACAACAATCAAAGTTCTAGCACAGACATCAAGGATTCTTTATAGGCCACCTAAAACAGTTGAGGATTATTTAGTTTTGCCAGAGATATACTATATAATCTTATTGTGAAATAATAGCAGAGAGACGGTTGTGAATATAAAAAAACTGCTTTGATGATGTAGAAAAGATGTATTTAAGATGTTAAAAAGAAAAAGAAAGGTAAGCAGTGAAGCATATAATTAAAAGTACCTAATCTTATTTATTTAATCAACTGGATCGAAATGATTCAAAGCTATAATAATGAATGAATGAATTGCAATCATGAGAATATAATTATCATAATAAGTATATCAGCTCTGATTTGACTTTCAATGTAATCTCAAACGAGTATCTACGTAAACTGAAATGTAATGTGCTTTCATGTCTCATTTAGTCATGTCAGCAAATTCTTTGGAAGCAAATATTCAAATATGATACACATTTTGCAGACGAAAAAAAACGGACATTATTTTACGAATTCGGTATCATTTTTATAACATTAGATAATTTGGTAAAGAAATAGCAATGTTAAAGGTGCTCCACCGCCGACAGAGCAAAAATGATATTCATCTTTTGAACAATAATCGGTGTTTAATCGTGTATATATATGTCTAATTAACACAAAAATAATATGAATTAATTTATTTTGCTTTTGGTGCATGCGCAATCAGTAGTACATTTCATATAGGATATAGTGCCACGGAATTTTTT
The DNA here is from genome assembly GCF_041381155.1 of Argopecten irradians. Lineage (NCBI taxonomy): Eukaryota > Metazoa > Mollusca > Bivalvia > Pectinida > Pectinidae > Argopecten > Argopecten irradians. Next base: position 10,519,331 of record NC_091141.1, on the reverse strand, counting down.
CGGGATGCAACTAATCATTTTTTTTAATATTTTTAACTACGAAGTAAAATGAAAAGCTAAATGTTTTCAATGGTGGTAATGGTGTAAAGTAAGTAACTTTTGTAACTGAAGAAAAATACTAAATCATCTGCTCCTGTTTTTGATAGTGAAAAAATACCATTTGTCAGCGGTGGTGCATCTTTAAGAACACAATATGCGAGATAGCCACTATTATAATTTTGCCGATTTTATTTCATTCTGAAGTTATATTTATCGCATTTTGTTTTCTGAAATCGATGGCATTAGAGATCAGGAATATGCTACCAAAATGTATTCATTTTTTTGAGAAGGTTGCGCTACCAAAACCATGAAACATTATCTTACTAGTAATGGGAAGTGTAGGACTGGAGTTTTAAAAGAACAAATCAGATTTAAATCACATCTTCAATACGCTTTATCATGGCTTACATGTTATTAAGCGTATTGAAGATCTGATTTTTATCAGATTACACAAGAACATTTACACTGTTTGCACTCTCAATGAATTTCACACCAACAGAATGATATTCTAGTAAGTACGAAGGCTTATGGTGACCATTATAGGCCGAGTTTAAAATATGTTTTATTTGTATAAATTTCGTTAGTTTTTCTTCTCAGAATATCAGTATAAACAGAGGTACAATAAAACACATCGAACAAATCATTCCAAACCGGAAGGAACAGCTATATCTCAGGGTCAGGGAATCAATAACCTTCCACTACGTGGACTATCCACACTTAACGTTTGTGATTTGGTTAGGTTTATATCTAAAACGATTGTGTATATGGAGAATATAGAACTGGGTGACCGATTAGAGCTTGGGTTTACGACTACATCACAAATCTCTGAGATCCTGTGACCATTTGTTCACAGTAAAGCTGTTGGTATTCGTCTGTCTGTCTGAACTTTACGCCTTCTCCTTTCAACTTTAATGCCAAATATATAGCATAATCATTGGCAGGGTTCCCTGTGAGCTACAAACTAGGTAAATACAGTATGTAAAAATGCATCTTTTAATAAGAACCCATAACATGTTATTCTTATGATCACAAGTACAATGGAAGTACATAAATACACGTTTATACAAGAAAACTACGAAAACTTAAAGTGTAAACAAAATAAAAGTAAAATATACATTATATATATAAATGTGTTACTGAATGGAAATGAATTTGAGATTGATCGATGATATTTATTTTACTCCGATTCACACATAGGCTTTTTGTTTCTGTCCTTTTTAAAACAAACACTCATCAATAATCTGCGTCGAATAGCAGAAGCACAAATGTTACAAATATAATCTACAGATGTTTGTTAAATGCTTTATAATAAGCACACAGCTTGGCAGTGACTACTGTGAACTTTTGTTCGCTTCGGATAATTTCTGTGTTGAATTAAATTGAAGAAGAGAGGAAGATGACCAGCAGCAATGCCAAGATGAACAAGGGTTTCATAGCATCTTCTTCTTCTACTGCTTATGTTAAAAAAAGTTTGTGTGGTCAATTTTGTCCTCACACTAAAATGAATATGGATTCTAATTTAAATTCTTATTTGATTTTTAGCTTCATCAAATTCTTTTAACTTTTCATTTTTAGAGCAAAAACAATAATACAAACAGTACAATCTACAGACGTAAACTTATAGAAGTACCAAAACATTATTGAAAAGTAAAAAGTTGTTTTGCACAAAAATAAACCATATCAACAAGAATGGACGATATCGTGTAATTATGTGATTCACATTTCAGACGTAAAATGGGCACACGAAGGTATCGGTATATTTAGTGGTTAACTCATTGGATATCTATTAGAAAACAACCACTTGTGTACACTCCAACTATATTCAGCGGAAACTTTTAAAGACTATTTAAATCTTACTTTTCGTTCCTTTTCATCCACACATACACAACAGTTAGTATTCAAACTGAAAATAAGAGCAAGGAATGATATAGAAAATGATAGTCAGTGGGTTTTTGTATTTAAAGAAATCATAGAAATCGTTCTGATGTAAAGGAGGGGCCATAAAAGAGGCATAACTCGTTACAACTGATGGTTTCCTCGTTAGGATAATGTACCCGCGTCACAGCGAGAGTTATGGACAGTGATAAATCCGGGTATTACAAAGCTATATGTACATTGATTCTAGATTAGTGGCATGACATCTTTAAATGTCTTAATGTGGAATGGTATCTGTGTCGCGGCATGTTTTGTGATAAAAATACACACTTGTAGTTATTCTGTATTTGAATATTCCATAGTCATTTGCCCTTGTGGGAAGGTATTGATCATATAAACATAATGTGTTTGCGAGCGTTACGTCATTATTTTCAGTTTCGTTAACAAAATAATGACGTCACAATAATGTATACCTACAGGCAAGGGAGATTATCCTGTTGCATGCGTAGACAGAATATTCAGCAATCAAACAAATGTTGTGTGGTTTATTTTAGAAGTCAAACGTTATCAGCTATGGATTGTGGAGCAGTAAACGTATATTAAAGCATGATTACGAAATTCACTTTCATGGCTTACAATACAATGATGATATATATAGATAAAAAAAACACATTTATTTGATAGGTCATGAATGTCGTGGGAAGGGTCCTTGAGAACGCGCAATAGGAGTGCACAAGCATACCGTGAAATGAGGGCGAATGGGTCATCTTCCTAACCCATGTGTCATTGTCCGACTAACAACGTGTACTGTAGAAAATCTAACCTTATATTGATCCGGTAAAAGTTCAATTTCCAATCCCATAAGTACAATTTAAGTGATTTCCAAACATAATCCACTGATCCAACGAATAATAATTCGATTTATCTGTCACCGTTTCAACCCGAGTCTTCAATCATCCGTGAAATGATTATTGTCATCCGGTTTGAATAATAGGATGTTGGTTCTACTTGAATGGTTTTGAGGAGAAATTAAATTACGAGAAATGTCTCATGATTTAGGAAGTCACGGGATCGGTAAGTTACCTAAAGTCTATATAAGACCAATTTCTCGATAATGGTTGTACGCTCTGGGTGTGCCAAAATAATTTATTCAAATGATCTCGAAATATTTCTATATTTACAAACACATATCAGTTTACATCAAGTGCTTCTATGCTAGAGAATAATGCTGAAAGAAGTAATCCATTCGCTATTTTCGTCATATTAAACTTAACAATTAAATAATAGCTTATTGTATTTTCAATAACACAGATGGCATGGTACGACATCGAGCTTTGAATATATAAAACGTATGATGACACCGAGTAGAAACATGATAGAATGCTGATAGTGACCTGCTGTCAGAAAAATGAATGAATTGAAGTTTTTCCTTTCTAAATGTTAAAGAGTTTTTTGCCAACAATAAAATTATAGAGAATTTCGATTGCAGCAAAATATACATTTGTCATTCTCTGACAGACACTTGCCAAATGTTAAAAGCATTACTTTAGAACCTTAAAGGCAAAAGAAAGTTGAAATAAAAAAGACACTTAAGAAATTTCGAAAGCATTAAATAGAAAAGAACAAAGCAAGACTAATGTTAATTTTACAGTTATGCCATATGTACCAATTATTCTACGAAAACATCACTTTATTGAACGCGTTTTCCTTTTTCTGACCAAAAATGTTTCCTTTTCACTTCCGAAGCCCTCCCAAACATCTATATTCATTGAATTGACCACATGAATTAACTACAGAGATACAATTATAACCGACAGCTACTATGTAGCAAATATTGTTTTTTCATTGAACAAATACAGGATACACTCTAATCGTAAACAGATGAAAACAAAAACCACCATTCGGCTGATAAAACTGTAATGTATACATTTTTTACTTCCACACCCGACTTGTATAGTAAAACCCTTAAAAGAATTTCACGAATAGACTACAGAATTCTACTCCAAAACGAATGTGCTTCACGATGTACTTTTTGATTCAATCATTTGCATCGCAAAAAGAAATAGGACTGAAAATATAAAGTTTGTAATGAATCTATGAAATTGTGATAGACAAATAGACATTTGAAAAATGCTAAATAAACCAATGACAAGTCATATGTAATGTATAGTAAAATGCATTCATATATGTCAAGGGTAGAACCTGTCCCATATCCATAACTCGGTTGAATATACTAAAAGCTTTCAGAAAATCAAATTTGAGCTGATGTTGCACTGCACGGTAAATCAGCTTTGATGTAAAGGGACCATCCACTCAGATTATTTACATTCAATCACGATTTTGGCAAACAGTTATATTCAAAATAGAAAAACACGCGAATGTGCCAAAAAGGAAAGTTAAATCTACATTATGATTCCATAGATCTCAATGAAACACTACCAAAACATATCGGTATTGACATACAGATGACTTGAAAATATGTATTTCTCAAAATGCGCAATCCGATATGCATTTCTCTATCTCTAAAGAAAGATTACTATCTTTTAAAAACATGCATCAGTCTCAATCAAAATTTAAATATTATTCATGTGACATATTTGCAACCTTCAAAACCTTTATGCAATTTATCGCAGCACTGAGATTTCATCTAATACGCATCTCTATTTATATTGAGCGCGATTTCCATCACGACATTTCGTGGAATGGTAGTAAATTAGATATGCAGACACATTACCCAAGTATATCAGTATATATATATATACATTTTTTTGTGTGCAACATGTGGTTTTCAGAATTGGTTAAGATTAGTTTCATTACTCACGATGTTTATGTAGGTCAGTCGATTGTTGGATCAATCTGATTGAAATACAGATCTTTACAACCAATCTATTCAATAAAGGATCTGACAACATCCCGTAAGTGGTCATGATCGGATGACCTTTATACCACCTGTACTTCAGATCAAATGCAACTGCACATTGCCACATCAATTAACAACGCCATTTCGCCCAAACATACATATACAATTAGCTTTGTTGTGTTCATTGGGCGAGATGACTACGTACACGAAAACAAAACTGGCATTTTTTAACAATTTCGTCCCCTGAAATTCACCTTCAAGATTTTGCAGGCAGCAATTTGATTGGACCATTTCAAAAGGTCACCTGGACATGACCCTAAATGGGATGTTGTCAGATTTTCTTATCAAACGTAGTGATAATAAAGATCTGCATTTCAGTCAGATTGTTGTCGGATGGTTTAAAGTCCTATTAACAGCCAAGGTCATTGTGACGGTCTATCCTGTATGCAATGTGTTGCATTGTGGATGCTTGTATACTTTGTCGGCAGCGTATATTCGTGTTGTATACTTATGATGATATATTGGTACTATCACCATAATAACAATAACATCTAGATGTTGATATTATTTCCTAATGTCCAACTTCATTACATACATTGTATATGTAATCTAATGTCAATAGATCATAATGAAATTGAAATCCCCAGAAAAATCAAAGATTTGCATTCTTTTCGTTGGATACACTGTGTAAATTGATGTCAAAATATTCTATATTCAGTGCAACAAGCATCATTAATACCTTTATAAACGTCATAATTTCCCATAAAACACGATTTTCACCCACATGACAGCCACTCGTTATTAGACTTTGACAGAGGCAATTATCACTTGAAACGCTTTTACCTTTCCTTTTTCGCATCGCCCTAACTTCACTTAAACGAGATGATGCCCTAAAAAGATACAACTATATTATCAATAGAATATCTATATTTAAAGAAAGATTAACTATCTTTTAAAAACATGCATCAGTCTCAATTAAATTTTAAATCTTTTTCATGTGACGTATTTGTAACCTTGAAAATTAGTTGAAAAAAACCTCTTTTTTATATTTAATGAAAGTTATATCGCAGCACTTCGATGTCATCTAAAAACTTCTATATACGTTGAGCGCGATTTGCATCACTGTACAATTTCGTGGAATGATAATAAATTACATATGCAGACACATTAACTAGGTATATTAGTATATATCCCAAAAACGACGTGGATAAAGTACAATTAACCTTAAATTCTTAACTCGTATCGATTTTGGATCTCGGAACACCCGTATTATCTTAAAAACTGTCATAATATCATGTTATAATGATTTTTCATATTCTTAATATACCATTGATACCGAGACAAACATTGCATTAACTTTGTGAAGACATTAACGCCATGCCTATCGTATTAAGCACACTTGGGCTGGTCTCTTTGGAATCTATCATTGGTGTTATATGAATATTGGTGAATATCTCCTATGAATAAATCTGATGTAGATTTAGAAGAATGTCTCACTTTGATAATAGCTTTTCCGCCAATCAATGAATAATATAAATTACATTACCAATACACAAACATTAAAATGTAGTAACGTTGAAACTGTTTCTAAATTTGATAAATACGAATAGTTTTATATAACCTTTTCATTAATGTCAGGAGACACAAAAATCTAACCCAAGTCGGAGAGATGGAAATAAAAAAAATTGAAATAAATAGAATTGTGCATACAACTAGTCTATTATTTAAAGTGAATAGTCGGGCAAAGAAAACCAGTCTAAATGCGTTCATTGGCCTTCCAAAAGTTCTCACATATTAATACGACGGTCAAGTTCTGCTTAGTTTCCCAGTTCTGACCATTAAAGTAAAGAAAAGTTGAAAGCATTGAAAGCGAGGCTGCGTGGAAATGTAACCACGGACATAGTGAGCCGGGAGGACGTTTTAGAATTCCCAAACTTTAAATCAATTTCTTCGTACGCAGACAGATTTTGACGAGAGATTTTATTTTTCCATTTCATAAGAAATTATACTGGATACATTCACACCATTTTTACCGACTTTAGCCATCCTTGCCCGACTGTTCACTTTAAGATACGATGTGCTCCAAAACACTTATATATTTTAGCATTTTAAGTAATTACACACGCGGTTATAAATGTCTTTGAATAATTGCCTTTGAAGTATGAGGGAGCCCTGTGAATACATTAACATTTAGTTTATTACCCACCTACTTCACGACTGATCGCATACTGATACATACATTTTCCAGCTCGTCAAGTGCAAAACACTGCATCATGTGTGTAATGCATAATGCACAAACCATAAATTATATACATATGTATTTCGGACTCAAACTTTGTACTTCACTATCCCGAAAAAAAGTTTCATACATCAGCTCAATCATTCCAATCATCAAATAAATACATTCTTTTAAATTTTTGCACAATGTTTTTTGTATGATACCACTAACTTTACCTATCATACTAGTATATGTTTTAGTAAGAATGTTCAAGCCGAATCGTGTAACCCACATACTATCTACAAAAGGACCCTACTGATTTAGGTTAATAGAGTGATAGAAACAATGGACCACCAACTCATTTCCTAATTATCAAAAATTGAAAATACATTATTTTGTCTTTGTACAAAACATTTTGGGGAATATCCACTCATAAATGACCCGCAGACACCTTCACAAGCGTTGCTCTGCGAATTACCTTACCAGGAATGGGAACGAATGTGCTTGGTGCGTATTTCCATAGGAACTCATGTTTTTTATCATTATAATTCTATAATGCATGAAGATTTGATAAGAAAATGTTACTTGATGCTGACATAACACTATCCAACGTCGTAACTAAATAAACTTGGTGAAAAGGTTAATAAAATAATGCAATATTTGAATATTTATCAAAATCATCAACATCTGTTTTTTTTATCATTGTCTGGCCATACTGCAAATTATGATCATGTTCAATAACTGGTCATTTCCTTCAACGTCTACATAAAACCGTGTATAGTTATATAACATGATTTGAAAGAAACCATTGATAAAGTGGCTGATCATGTAAGCATTCCAAAATATATTCAGTATCATCTTGTATATCTTTTGGGCAAGTGTCAAACACATAATATTATGATACCTACCAAATAGCAACATGTTAATAGAACGTTTAATGGAATTCGAAGCTTTCAAGTATTTGAACTATGCTTTCCTTTGCATCTTACAACATCTTTCTCTTTGTAATTTTGTAACCGAAATGGACTAGGGACGAGGATATAGACAGCTGGATGACGATCTCTTCTTTTCCCCACTCAAGAAGAAATATGGCACATGCTGGGTATTTTGTACTGTCCACCTAAAAAGGCCTAAATGGCGATTTTTCAAAAACACAGTACAAAATAATCATCACATCAGACCTTTACCTAGAATTGACCTAACAGCTAGTTGATATCTTCGATAAAAGCATAGAACGCTACTCTTCCAAAGCCCCTGGTTATAATGTTCTATTCTGGAACGCTTTCTGTTTGCAGAGCCTCTAGATTTTACCTTACATTTCCGTAGTTTTAATCGATTTGAGAGTTTCCGTTTTGTCAGTGATACTTGTGTACCCTTCTCAACCTTCCATCTGATCTTAACACATAACACCCCCCCCCCCCCTTCCCCGGTTGGAAGAGAAAACATACTATGCTAAAAACAAACATAATTCATGTTGTAACCATGAGCATAATGTCGATCGTATCGGCACGAATTTTCGGCATGCATACACATTAACATTACGTTAACTTATTTATTTTGGTGTAATCAATTTTTAGCAAAACACAATCATCAACAGGGAAGCTTAAGGACGAATTTGTGCATCCGTATAACTGGCAGATTTATAATTTGTATCAAGTCAGCGTAAAAGGTACTACTAACACGCTTACATTTATTATACCAACGACCAAACGTGCTAACATATTCAGTATTGGAAAGACTGCCAAAGACAACGAATTCCTTTGGATAACTATACATGTACTACCAAATATAAATCACGTGGAGACATCTCCAAATTCCTTTATATCTACTGGGCATTGGGTATTGATTAGTACCAGATAAACTTACTAAAGGTTAGTCACATAGTTCTCAATAGCAATATGTTTTCAACCCAACACACAACAATGAAACAATTGTTTTGCAATCAATCTGTAAAAGGAAGCAATGAGGGACTTCTCATTTAATTTCTCCGTAATACAAAACAACCATATGGTAACAAGGCAAAATCATAAAAAAATATTGATGTATAAAACTTTTTTTAAACATTTATCTTTACATGATTGGAAATAAAACATAAGCAGTGTTATTGCATATATTTGAAATATATGACTGTACATGTATGTTTGAGATTATCTTCTGAATGCAGAAAGATTTGCAAATGTTGCAATCCATAAACGCTAAAATAACAACTACATGTATAAATTGTAATGTATTGTTGTCAACAATGTCAACAAAATTACAAACATTACTGAAATATCATCAAAATCTTAGTATATTCAAGATTCATTAAGCATTATGGAAAATATAACAATGCAACAAAAGTATTTTTCATAAAATCAAACACTTTATGACTAAATATCATTTTCATGAACACGTCTGTAAATTTTTCGAATATTTCCAAGAGGTATCAAGAAGCACTCCATTGTTACACATAACGTACATATACAAACTCGTACATGCATAGTTTTAATTGGTTTATAGACAACAATTACACAATAAAGTCAGTAATCAACATGTATTAATGTATTGTATTGTATTAATATTTTGTTCATTTATAACCACCCACTTTTGCCGCTCTGAAAACTTACGTATGTATAGATCTACAAATGGTGTCTGTTATTTAGGCGATTTACATCGAAAAAGTTCTGAGAAGTAAAGGACATTTTTCTGTCACCAAGGACCATATATGACTACAGTTTATGCACTATTGACAAAAAAAACCCGAGGTGTATCAGAATGATACAAAGTCAAGCACATTGTCTGCTGCAAACTTTTAGTCTACAATCAGATGGATAAATACAAAGGCTGATTACGACATACAGATATATAGACGATTCATGAAGTTTTCATTTTTGCCTACCAGTAGGAGTAACTAACGAATGCGGTATAAGCTTGTCTAAAATAATAGTACTGTTTAGAACACTTTTTTTCTTAACTCAAATCTCTACAAGATCTGTCTACAATAAACGGTTAAGATGTGGGGATCAGCCGCCAAAGTTGTAAAACGTAAACTGAAACAATCACATTGTGTAAAGCGAAAAGAATTCTATAAGTTACCCAGTAAGGTCAAGCGACAGTTCCAGGCTCAACAATTTGCAAGCGACCGAATGGCAAGATATGTTACGTGGAACAACCTAATTTCATAGAATTCTGGAAGTACATGGGTAAAATAGGGATCGCAAACGAAAAGCCACCACAAATCCCGCTCCAAGTCAAAGATAGCACCAGTGATATCATTAACGCCACACGCCATGTTCTCGAACGATGACGGTCAGACGGCACGAGTTTTTATGCGACTAACGACGTCGACCATCAGAGAAGGACGTTGAGATCCTTGAGATAGGAAAAGAACGTGTTGCAAACATTACAGTATCTTTCAATCAAAATTATGACATATCCAATCTTAATATGCCAATGCAACGGCAAGAAGCCTTTGACGCCATCAATCGCACAAAAATAGAAAAGTCGTTCCTGACAAATGGAAACAAGGATCCATAATACCTACCATTACACTTAACAGAATCGACCCGATGAGTTCACCTGTACCCTTTTGTCTGTTCAATGCAAGATTTTTTGTGATATATTTAACCGCCGTCTATCAACTTGGCTTGAGAAACGATATCCTATATATGCTACATGATCGTATGCACAGGACGGTTTTAGAAGAGAAGTTGTCAAGAGCATGTGTATTCGCTTTACAAATGTGTTCCACTGACGCCTCTCGATAAATACTGAAAAGACTAAAGTGGTTCATTTTAGACACATATCAGTACCATCCACTCAATGAAATGGACAATATCTCGAACGCACGGACCGTTATAAGTATTTAGGCCTGTAGCTGGACGAGTATGCTAATGGATCAATGTAAGAACTGTCCAAATCTGCTAATCGAGCTCTTGGTCTTCTATTTTGAATTCATTCCGAGATTTGGGATTGTGTAAATCGTCGGTAAGATAAGTCCCATACTTTTCTCGCCAATGTATTACGAGTATTTAGCATCGAGCATTTTTATCGTGATATCTCGGAAGCTTTACAAAGCTAATTGTTAATATTAGTTGAATGCCATTGTTTTAATGTATACATTAACGTGTGCCACTTAAATGAAATATTATTGATTGATTGAATAAACATACAGTAATAACAGAAGTAAACATATTAGCTTTTATAAAGCTAATATCTTTAGCTTTATGCTAAAATGTTGCGCTAATTCATCAATGTTCTCACTTATATAAAGTGAATAGTCGGGCAAAAAAAACCAGTCTAAATGCGTACATTGGCCTTCCAAAAGTTCTCACATATTAATACGACGGCCAAGTTCTGCTTACGTTTCCCAGTTCTGACCATTTAAGCAAAGGAAAGTTGAAAGCGTTGAAAGCGAGGCTGCGTGGAAATGTAACCACGGACATAGTCAGTCGGGAGGACATTTTAGGATTCCTATACTTTAAATTAATTTCTTCGTACGGAGACAGATTTTGGCGAGAGATTTTATTTTTCTATTTCATAAGAAATTATACTGGATACATTCACACCATTTTTACCGACTTTAGCCATCCTTGCCCGACTGTTCACTTTTAAAGTCATTTATATACCCTCTTCCTATGCTTTATCTATACCCTATCATATTATTTGCATGACATAATTAAATAGGAAGCAAAATAACCTGTAAGGATTAAAAGACCATACTTTAAATCTGTCGATTCATTATTGTCATCATGTGCTAATTTAAGAATAGAGGATCGTTGTTTCTCCCATACTTCACAGGGATATCCCGCGGTTGGTAGGGAAAAGATAACTTTATCTTACACAGGGGGGTGTAAGACAGCTCACACGCGCTTGACAATGACGTGACGTCATCAATTCATGCGGCGTAACTGCGCCGCGCATTGTAGATGACGTCATCAATTTTGAGGCATAACGACGTTCCTGCGATAATGACGCGATGAAAAAGCTGGAAACCAAGTGGAATCTCATATTTTTTTTCTAATAAGTATGGGAGAAAAAGAATCAAACATGAAGCCTCGGGTTGACCGGCCAAAATCTTTCACTCGGGTTGAGATATCCCTGTCCACTTCACAGACCCATGTAAGATTCTATTATTCCATAGTGTGCCTGAGGCATCCTACGTAGTAGATAATATGGAATTCGGAAGATATTTTAAAAGTAAAGGGCCTGAAGAATACATATCCAAATGGGTAAGATGTCCCAACAATATATATAGCTAGCTCTCCACATATGGATAACAGGTGTGAAACTTTACCAAAGTGTGATAGTTGTCTTGTGCATTGTCTTGACCATACTGTTTAAACATATGTCTAGAACATCAATGTACGTTGTTTCAATCAGGATGAGGACATCCAGTCTAAAGAGTTAATAAATTTGCCTCTTTTTCTGTGTATGCTCATTGCTGCATACAGCGATTCATTCTTTTTATCACCAAAACACACTTAATAATGTGAAAGAATATGTCCAGGTAAAAACAATATCTCCAGGTAAAAACATTCAGTCACATCAAGCAGCCTCTGATTTCTTGAGTATCATATCCATGTAAGCACCAGATAACAGGTCAGACTGTTTAATACCGAGTTTCTCCATCAGATCTTCTGCTATTTTCTGTCCTTCCTCAGCTGTCTGCCCTTCCTCCATCATCACCTGTAACAGATATACATGCACACTTACCTTCTCCATCATGTATCAATACCTTGACAATGGTTGAATAATATATATATATTTTTAATATTCACCTGTAGACTCTAAAAAATTTCGTGTTTTACTTTTGGCCAAAGAGGTTGTTGAGTATCAGAGAAACCATACATATATGAATTATTTTTCATTCATCTGTCTTCTTTAACACAAATAACTTCAGTTTAATCTGATCCCGATGACCGACATCTTTCTGTCAAAATGTACATATTTACATATGGTAGTTTTAGGGTTCGAGAAAAACAATGATCTAGAATACAAAAGTAGTACAAACTGATCTATAACCTTTTCCAATGACCCAAAATTAAATCCCAAGCTGTTCATGTTTCCTCATAAAATAATCACAATCAATACATCCCTTCTTAATTATAAGTCATAATTATCATCTGGAAAGCAACATTTGCATATTTTTTAGTAACAGTGACCTCTGTAGTTTTGCTCCACATACACTACCGTTGATCCATTCAAGATCGATGACAACAAACACTATATATTTCGGTCCGGTCATTTTCAGATCAAGGTTCCTGTCAATATCATTTCATTGCAGCACAATATTTTCAGAATTGTAGCCACTTCAGCACATCAAAGGTTGCAATCACTATGCAGAGGAATGTGTATAGTTTAAGGTGTTTTGAAACACTGTTAAAGAATACCCATTAAAATGTGACCATTGAATTGGTTTTATTTTTCTTTACATTTTCAGCTTTACTGACCATAAGGAATGAGTGTGACCACCCAAAAATAGTAGAGGCGGCTTAACTACTTCTAAACCATGAACTTTGTGGATATATAAAGGACCGCATCCAGTTCATAGCAAGGAGCTTATGGCCCTAAACATTCCAAATGATCAGGTCACAAGGCTACTAGGTTGCAGCATCCGCACATGTTTATAACCTCCTTCAACACGTACAGTCGGGTAATGCTACCATCAGGAGACAACCTAGCGAAGTTTATTATCTGACAAAAGATCACACTTCAACAAATATTCTTCATCATAGATTACTGTTTAACTTTTACATGTGCGTACATTCTGTGACTACTAGCGACTTAAACAAAAAGAAATAACAAAGATTGTTTTTGCCATATAATGATAGTGAATTTTCAAACTACTTCAGTGCCCCCTTCCTCCATTACACATAGACAACAACTGTACACAGCATCTACCGAGGAAAACAACAAAAACAAAAACAAAAACTCTGTCTTCTGGTATATTAATCTTTCCAGCCTAATCATTCATTGAAAAAAAAAATAACCAACTTAAAAGTAAGATATTATAATGAGGAAAAACGGTATAAAGCTAGTATATTAATAATACGAAATTAAAGGCCAAAATAAATTCAAAGTAAAATCAAAATCATTTCTATAGAATATATATTCAGCCACTATAGGGCCTTCTTCAGTCTGAAATAACACTAACACAACGTGTTCGTCTACATGTTTGTTTACATCTATTGTGTGCAGGTACGAAATGTCTCGGCCCGTTTGATGTATACGGCGGGTTATTTCGACCCAACATGCTATGTGCACTAAATCAACCCCAGTGTTTAAACAATGGTTATGACCGCAAGATACTTTATCAGATAGACTCGTGTAGCCATAAACATAACACTGACGTATCAAAAAGGGGATATTATATGCAATCACATGCACGGTCGAAATGTCAGACATACCAGCTTTTCGAGGTGGCAATCGAAAGAAAAGTTTGACAATCGACTAAGGGTATGTTATTGTTTTGAGACAACTCGTACCTCACACTATTCTGTAGACATAGTGCCTATTACATCAAATCTAATAAAATAAAACACAGATTCCTATTATCATTACGTTTGATAAAAAGGATCAGAGAAAATCCCACTAGGGGCCACGTCCACGTGATCCTTGATAAAGACCAGTCAAATTGCTGCCCCCAAAACTTTCACACCTAAGGTCATCACGCCCCAAGAGAACAACATAGCTTACCGTATATGTATACTGTGACGAAATGTTGTTTACACTTGATGCAGCAAGGTGCAGAACCTACACGTGGTCGTGAGTACACGTGGTATAAAAGGTCACCTGAACATGACATGACCCCCCATGGGACGCTGTCAGATCCTCTAATCACCGGAGTGGTCATAAGGATCTGTATTTTAATCAGATTCCCTATCACATATTGCTGTTCACAGTCGTGGTTCCCTAGTGACCACCAATCTCTCTACGGCAGGTTGCTCCCATTCTGACCTAGAATTGAGGAGCTTGTCAGCAACTGATCCGTGTATAGCGAACGCCTCTGAAAACTTGTCGTTCGAGTGGCTTGGAGAAGGTCTTGAGGACTTCACACTTGAAGTTTCTAATGTCACCTTCGTCTCCTGGGTGTTCTTCGAGCAAGTGCTTAGCCAGAGCATTAGAGAGATTACCACTCTCTACTTGGCGCCTGTGTTCCTGGAACCGGGTATAGGCATTTCGGCCGGTTTCACCAATGTACTCAGCCACACTGTGTTGTGCTTGGCACAGATTTTGCATGTGGCTTTGTACAGCGCACCAGGACCGGAAATGTAATGACCCACCACCAGAACCAGGGTTGCCCTGACACAGCATACACTCTCCTCGTTGACACTCATCACCAATTTAGTGTCGGTACGAACAAGTTGCTGCTTGATCGTCTGCCCAACAGTTTCAACCACAGAACTTACAGCTAGAACCATGTTGATTTTATTACATTATTCAACCCAATAAGCGCTCCTCCCATTTTTCAGGCATTTTGCATTCATACTCCCATAATTGACAACTGAATGTAGTTCAATACTTAAATGAAAAGAATATACTGATATTTGAATAACAATATTGTCTCACCTCCAACTCCATGAAATCTCCCAGCCCCTCCACCTGGTCCACATGCACTCTGGTCTGTCCGACCATATACAGTTTACGCACTTTTTTCACAATACCTTTAATTCCCATGGCCTGACGTAATGTTTCCTATAGATAAAATCAGAAAGCAACATTTATATTTGTAATGGTAAGCTGCAAATTACAGACTAAAATTCTTTGATATTATATAAATACTACATGTATTATATTGCACTATATATATAACAAGAAAGTATGGTATCAGCTTAAATGTGAACTCCTTCTAATGAAAGAAATTTTACAAATAAACCATATTTCCTTTTCAAGAACAAAAAAATTGTGCCGAATACATTGTCTATGATGAAATGAAAGTATATTTCCCACACATTCTTTTTGAGTGGATATTGTACAAATGCCGGGTGGAAGGGAGATAACTCAATTATATTCTAATGAAGATGGTAACACATAAAGTTAATTATTCTATACCCTGGTAAGAGTATATTCAAAATCATAAAATATGAATAAATAAGCTTTGGTTGCATTAATAACTTACTGAAATAAACTTTTATTCATAATAATTCAAAATGATCATTCTTACCATTCAGCTAACCAACTTGGCAACTTTTATGTTTATATAGAAAACTTTAAATTTATAAATATGTATCAGTATGATGTCATCAAGGGACAAAGTTTTGTAAATTGTATTCACTTAAATTTGAATATTACTATACCTAAAGGTTTATACTATACCTTAAGAGATTCAGGGTTTGTCACATCTGTTTTGCTGTAGTCACTGAACTTTGGTCCAAGTTTGTCTGGTCGGTCATAAAAAATGAGCTCTGATCGCACATCCTTGAATTGAATTATTACATAAAATACTGACATAAATTATTTCAGTTATCTTAATTGGAAATGGGAACAAGATAAAGTCTCAATTTTAAAAGTTATAAAATAACCATATAATAATGTCCAAATAAATTTCAATATCTCTTCATAGATTGCGGTACATGTAAATGAGACGGAATCAATTTGCCTTTTGCACAAATATTTCTAAAATGGCATTTAAGTAATTCTTATTACCTTAATTGTCCTCAGCTTCAGCCTTCCATTTGGTGAATAAAAGAAAACATCTTCTTGGACAAGAATTTCCCCGGAGGAATGGCTCAGTTCAGCTGCAATTTTGTGTACTCCTTTGACATCTTGTAATTTTGCCTTAATTTCTACATTTCCAGGCATTGTTCTGAAAATTACAGAAAATAGATAGATGAAACATTATATAATCAGGAATATACTGGAAGTATGTGCATAATGCAACAATTCTGTATCCACACGTACATGCAGTGTCTATAGGTACAATTTCTTACACATCCAATAGATCATTGTTGTGCTATGTATGCTTTACTTAATGGTTATAACCAAATCATTAGTTTTCAACATTATCCATATTTTTTCCCATGCTCCATACGTACATTATACATTTTGTACCAGAGATTTAAATAGTAGATTGTATATTTCAATTCACTCATCTTTATTTAATTAGTATACTTCTAATCATAAGACAACTTCTCCTAAATATCGTCCAGAAATATAACCTGTCTGGTCTGAATTTAAAATTTTACCCAAAATATTTTTAATCCTGTAGCTGTTGTCCCTGAAGCTATTTTATATACAATGTTTATTAAAGAAATTGGACGCCGGTTTTTAATATAGTAATTTGATTTGTTTGACTTTGGAATACAGGTCATAATGCCCTGCCGTTGTGTAATTGAAAGTTGACAATTTAAGTACCCATAATTAATAGAATGAACAACGAAAAGCCCCAATTTACACCAAAAACATTTGAAAAACTCTGAAGTTTATCCATCCGATCCTGGACTTTTATTATTTATAGTCCCGATTTCTTTATATTCATATTTCCTGTCAAAGATAGGCTAATTAATAATTAAAAGCTAAAAATTACATTTTAAGATTTTTTAATTCATGTAGTCAGAAACATATACGTATACATCTAATGTTTCTGATGTAATATTCCAGTTGTAAAAGACAAGATTAGACGTTAGTTGTTATTTAAAAAATACGGGAACTAACTCAATTGAATTCACCGTTGCCATATGTTTTATAACTGTAGAACCCGATAAGCAGTTTACGTGAGTTGTCGGAGAGCACTCGTGACAAGTTACCCATGCCTCTCTGTGAAATTAATCACGTACATTTGACAAAAATTGTTTTATTAAATGATAAAATGACTATTAATTGGTGAAATACGGTTAAGAAATTCAAAGACAATCATGGCAGGCATTGTTAATTAGTGACTAATTACTCAGTTGTCGGCAGGAGATTATCTACAGCTATTCCACGCTTCAAACTTCCCTCCAACTTGTTGCTAAGTTTCCTTCCTTTCTTCGAGGAGAGTTCCTAGACTTTTTACCAGTCCACCGAGAAATTATTACTACGCATCAAAACAAAAATTATGCATTCACTGCATGCAAATTATATATCTCTCTTTATTTAATTGTAAAAATAATGTTGTTATCAATGAATTGGTAGTTATAAAGAAGCTGATGAGTATTAAGAACAATGACATAGTTTATGTTAGGAACTATTTTGTGTGTGAAATATTTTGTGTGCCTTTTCACTCAGTTCCTTTTATCGATGAGGACGGATCGGTATCTGAAAAGAATCAGGTAATTCTGGCTGTTTAGAATCAAGATTACACAATATACAACGAAGTACGCTTGTGAATTGAGTCAAAATCAGAAAAACTGAATATTTATATTTACAAAAATGTGAAAAATATTCATGCCTGTCGGTGCATTTTTACCTAAACACACTTTGTTTTCATTCGATATTAGCCTAGGTTTGGCCTATATTTGAAATATCTGAGCGTATTGACCCCAAACAGATGATCGACAAAAGAAATGTTCATATTTTCATGTGCATGAAATTTTGTGAAACTTTGTATGTTAATAAAGTGTGAATTATTTCTTATTTTCAGAAAATTTCACGAACATTTGGCAGTTTTAAGTATTTCAACCCGAATTTTTTTTGCAGACTAAATTTGAACCTGGAAGTGTTCTTTGATTGGCTGTTGTACTCATTTTACTCAAGTAGTTTTGACTTGTACCTATGACAATGGTGCACTACACTGAACTTTCAAACATTAATGTTTGAAACATTCTACAATGAAGTGGCGTGTAGAACGAGTTATGACATAGCCACATTGTTTAATGGAAGCAAGTTTAAAATGTGAAAACAACCAATTTTACAAATTTATGTTAGAGTTATCCCCCTTCGTATATATTTATTTACAAAATCCATTAGGCCTAGATCTTGAGTTGTATCATCATAGACTTTTAATATAATTTTAGGCAAAGTCTATCTGAGAGGGCAGCAGTTAATCCATTCTTTGGTTGGTTGTTTTTTTTGTGTAACTAAATAAAAATATGCCACGGCCCAGGTAAATAAATGATTTTCAACGAAAGAGTAATCTCCTCTGACCCATCAGTCTTATCTATGTTGACATGTGTTTTTTTTATTACTTATTGTGTACGCTGACTAACTTTACCACTAGAAACCATTTATAGAATTATTAATTATTAGAATCATAGCTTTGCTGAATTACTGGCAATGAGTTTATAACAAGAAAAACAATATTGACAAAGGATTCTTCTACTTTCACTTTCTGCAAAATATGTGACTGCGGCTACAAAATATATCTCAGCGTCATTCTCCGTTGCCAGGCAGAAAATTCCGTAGCAACTGCTCACATGAAACGGCTTTTAAGTTAAGATTCAGGACAAAATGTAATTGTTAGATTCGAACAAGAATAAATTGGGAGGTTTATCTTTCACTAATGTTATCATTTTGAAGTTTTCCAAGTATAACTTGTTTGTAATCACGCGAGATTGTGATTTTGTCATAACACGAGAGTGTGATTTTGGCTACTGTCTTGCGCAACGCTGGATCTTGTGTTGACTTCCAGTTTCCGGTTTACGAGAAAGTTTTCCAACGCTATATATATTGAATGATTTATATAGAATAACGTTAGCGAGACCCCTTTATCACAAGAGTTGCTTCGCGAATGGGCCTTCGGCGCTCTATTAAAGAAAACCTAAAAACTCTTTAGGAAAGCCCACATTTCCTAAATCTAAACTCACTTGTCCATGTGTATTGATAAAAAAAAATGCATTATTTCCATGTCAGAGAAAAACTTGACGACATGAAACTGCAGTGAAACATGGTTTTTATTGCCTTTCAATTTACAAGTGTCCTAGGCTCGGTTATAACCGGAACAAGGACGTTAAGCCCCACCAATCAGTAGATTATCTACAGCTATTCCACGCTTCAAACTTCCCTCCAACTTGTTGCTAAGTTTCCTTCCTTTCTTCGAGGAGAGTTCCTAGACTTTTTACCAGTCCACCGAGAAATTATTACTACGCATCAAAACAAAAATAATGCATTCACTGCATGCAAATTATATATCTCTCTTTATTTAATTGTAAAAATAATGTTGTTATCAATGAATTGGTAGTTATAAAGAAGCTGATGAGTGTTATTAAGAACAATGACATAGTTTATGTTAGGAACTATTTTTTGTGTGAAATATTTTGTGTGCCTTTTCACTCAGTTCCTTTTATCGATGAGGACGGATCGGTATCTGAAAAGAATCAGGTAATTCTGGCTGTTTAGAATCAAGATTACACAATATACAACGAAGTACGCTTGTGAATTGAGTCAAAATCAGAAAAACTGAATATTAATATTTACAAAAATGTGAAAAATATTCATGCTTGTCGGTGCATTTTTCCCTAAACACACTTTGTTTTCATTCGATATTAGCCTAGGTTTGGCCTATATTTGAAATATCTGAGCGTATTGACCCCAAACAGATGATCGACAAAAGAAATGTTCATATTTTCATGTGCATGAAATTTTGTGAAACTTTGTATGTTAATAAAGTGTGAATTATTTCTTATTTTCAGAAAATTTCACGAACATTTGGTAGTTTTAAGTATTTCAACCCGAATTTTTTTTGCAGACTAAATTTGAACCTGGAAGTGTTCTTTGATTGGCTGTTGTACTCATTTACTCAAGTAGTTTTGACTTGTACCTATGACAATGGTGCACTACACTGAACTTTCAAACATTAATGTTTGAAACATTCTACAATGAAGTGGCGTGTAGAACGAGTTATGACATAGCCACATTGTTTAATGGAAGCAAGTTTAAAATGTGAAGACAACCAATTTTACAAATTTATGTTAGAGTTATCCCCCTTCGTATATATTTATTTACAAAATCCATTAGGCCTAGATCTTGAGTTGTATCATCATAGACTTTTAATATAATTTTAGGCAAAGTCTATCTGAGAGGGCAGCAGTTATTCCATTCTTTGGTTGGTTGTTTTTTTTTTAACTGTGTAACTAACGGCCCAGGTAAATAAATGATTTTCAACGAAAGAGTAATCTCCTCTGACCCATCAGTCTTATCTATGTTGACATGTGTTTTTTTTATTACTTATTGTGTACGCTGACTAACTTTACTACTAGAAACCATTTATAGAATTATTAATTATTAGAATCATAGCTTTGCTGAATTACTGGCAATGAGTTTATAACAAGAAAAACAATATTGACAAAGGATTCTTCTACTTTCACTTTCTGCAAAATATGTGACTGCGGCTACAAAATATATCTCAGCGTCATTCTCCGTTGCCAGGCAGAAAATTCCGTAGCAACTGCTCACATGAAACGGCTTTTAAGTTAAGATTCAGGACAAAATGTAATTGTTAGATTCGAACAAGAATAAATTGGGAGGTTTATCTTTCACTAATGTTATCATTTTGAAGTTTTCCAAGTATAACTTGTTTGTAATCACGCGAGATTGTGATTTTGTAATAACACGAGAGTGTGACTTTGGCTACTGTCTTGCGCAACGCTGGATCTTGTGTTGACTTCCAGTTTCCGGTTTACGAGAAAGTTTTCCAACTCTATATATATTGAATGATTTATATAGAATAACGTTAGCGAGACCCCTTTATCACAAGAGATTGCTTCGCGAATGGGCCTTCGGCGCTCTATTAAAGAAAACCTAAAAACTCTTTAGGAAAGCCCACATTTCCTAAATCTAAACTCACTTGTCCATGTGTATTGATAAAAAAAATGCATTATTTCCATGTCAGAGAAAAACTTGACGACATGAAACTGCAGTGAAACATGGTTTTTATTGCCTTTCAATTTACAAGTGTACTAGGCTCGGTTATAACCGGAACAAGGATGTTAAGCCCCACCAATCAGTCATTTCAATTTATAAAACCTGGCTAAGTTTCATGTTTTAATAATTTAAATTAATTGTAATTTGATATGAATTAGAAAGATCCAATGATATATTTAAGAATATTAGATCATGTAATATCTAAATCTCTGAGTATATATATTCTCTATTAGCATATTACAGAGTCATTTGCCCCTGTCATTATAATATAATTATTATGACGTTGGTTATACATATTATATATGTATTTACTCTTTATTGTGATTTGATACTATATGACTGTTTGAAATGAAATAGTTCAAGCTTATCTTTTGTTTACATTTTTCAAAAAACAATGATTAATATACATTAACTTTATGTTGTAGACTGAGATGGTAGTGGAAACCGGTGGGAGGGGAGTACCCTCCACGGGGATGACGGCCAGGGAGCTCTGTGACAATGATGACTTGGCCTCAGCCATGACCCTGGATCCATTTCTGGGCCTTACTACTCACAAGATGAATACCAGGTTTGTTTCAAACGTTATAATCATCTTTCCTGCTACAGATATTCTGTCCCTGAATCCCAGCTACTGAAATTAGTTGATGATTTTTGAAATTGAATAATGAAATACATAATAAGTACATGTATTAAAAAGTCAAATGTCATAATTTGTTGAAAAATTATCAGATAATTATATATAAGGAGAAACAATGAACCTGTATTCAGAACATACTTGGCATAACAAACCAGGTGAGCGATACAGGCCCTCTGGGCCTTTTGTTTTCATTTACATATTATTTTTTTTCATATCTGTAGATACCGTCCATTCAAAGGGAAAATCCAAGAGGAGTTGAAAGCAGTGATAGAGCGTTTTAAGCATCACCAGAACTTAGAGCGGGCATACAGGGAGCTAAGTGTTGGGGATATTGTACGAAGTTTTCTACAAAACAAAACAAAACATCAACAAAATGTCTTCAAACAACATGTAAGTAGACAAAGTACTGCATCACTGAATTATTAGATTTATTAGATGTTTGTAACACTGGCTTTCTGATCACCTTTGCTTTTAAAACTTTAAAATTTATTACAGGATTGAAAAATTATATCAACATATATTTTATGTCAAATTTTAATGTTTTAAAAAAAAAATAGATCATTAAGAAAGATAGCCAATTGTATCAGAGCTTCTGTTTAATTTCGGCGCCATGCATATATTAGCTAAAATGACAGTAACTGCAGTTCGCAAGTTTATGCCCATTCCGTAAAATCATGAAAACCGGAGTCAGCACATGGCAAGTCTTATCAGATCAATTCTGAAGGCTGGGAGCCCTGGGGGTCTATCTAATGATGTTTACGTTCTGTATACAATAAAAGTTATTAAAAAAGATATAAATTATGGGTTAATTGAATAGTTTTACAGAAAATAAAACAACAAACTGCAAATGCGAAATTAAAATATGGATACATTTCCAAACCTTTTCAAATTATCTGCTCTTGCTAGTGCAACACAGATACAGCAGATTGTGAAAGATCTTTCATTTCAGCATCAAAAATTACATTACAAATAAAAAAAAAAAGCAAGCATTTCAGCAGAGACCTATGAGAGGTTGATGCTTGTGTGTGAGTGGATGTGAGCTAAGATAGTAACTGAGTTTGATTTTGAAAAGCTGTACGTGTGGAGATGTAAAAAAGGAAGGGTCATTTTCTCTTCTAAAACATAAAGAATAAAAAAAAAAGTCAAATTTTTGTTTATTTATTCATTAACATATAAAGTAACATGAGGAAACAATCACTAAAAAGCTGGCCCATGGTTTCGAAAAATGGCCCCCTCTTTTTGGCTTGGGTGGGCCCGATGACCCATGCTTATGCAAAATCATCTGAAGCTCTGTTGTATTCTTAAGTCAGATAGTTGGTTAAGATACATAGCAATAATTCCATGAAAAACTTAATAAAATTTATTTTTAAAAATTGAAAAGGGAAAAAAAATCATCATTTTGAGTAGCTGTCATTTTGATATAGTTGGAATCTGTTATCTTGCTCTTTAGTTACATGACATATTTATGATCATTTGATACAGGTGTTCCGTTACCTGCATATGTTCCACCGAGGGTCAGGTTTTGAGGTGCTACCCTGTTACAGATATACGATGGAGGACCAAGTTGGGGCCAAGATCTGTGCCATACGACAGTGGTATGTATTGCATGGCTCTGGGTTGTAGTCTTGAAGAGCTCATCAATCTCCGAACATATTTTGCGTTATCAAAAAATATGCCTTGTAAAAAGAATAGATGGAAGTACAGAATCATTTATTCAGAATTATCACATAAGTGTTTATTTCATTTGCTAAAAATCCTTTTGACCTGAGTTTGTGGGTCTGTGTTGACAGGCAGAAGAACGATAAGATCCCAATGTTGGTTGGCTGTATTGCTGAGCTGACTAAAGAAGAAGAAGAACAGTTTCTACGACCTGGCGTCAATGACTTTAGTGTCATGTATTCTTGTCGTAAAAACTGTGCTCAGCTGTGGCTTGGTCCAGCTAGCTTTATCAATCATGACTGTCGTCCAAACTGTAAGGTAAACCAGACTCTACCAGACATCTTAATCAATAA
The DNA here is from genome assembly GCF_041381155.1 of Argopecten irradians. Lineage (NCBI taxonomy): Eukaryota > Metazoa > Mollusca > Bivalvia > Pectinida > Pectinidae > Argopecten > Argopecten irradians. The sequence goes on along the minus strand of NC_091141.1, from coordinate 10,494,930 downwards.
AATTTATGATGAAAAGATTGAAATACAATTATATATTCGCTATCTCATTAAAGTTGTATTTCTGGTAATTTTCATTGTAACGATATGTTGCTTTAATATTTGATATTTGAACAAGGACATGTAACTTAATGATTAAGCTCCCCAAAACCATATGTCTGACTATAAGAGAGCCAAAATCTAGGAACCATATATTCCTGGTTTTGAATAAAACGCCTTCAATCACCGCCATGTTCAGTACCTTCGGGTTTTGTCGGAATTCCGAATCGTATCACGTGACTGACGTCCACACGTCCTGCACGTGGTGATCAAGGTAACTAGCGTAAGCGCACATGTGTTTGTTTACGTTTTCCTTCTGGCTAATATGAGCAAATCGTGCTGGTACATGTATATATATATGTCCACAGAGCGAGTATTTGAACCATCCAATTCACGCATTGACGTAATTCAATATTGTGTGTATCAAATGTTGTAATGAGCGAAAATTAATTTCTTTGTAAATCCAGTTTGCTGAGGTCGACCACATGTTTTGTTTATGAAAAAATTGTTGACATTTTCTCTTGGTTTTACAACTCTCGTGTTACTTCGAGATTGTCGCAACGATGTTCGGAAGAGTTCGGAATGATTCGGCATCTTTCGAGCCTATTTTTCACGTGTACACGTTAAAAAGATTTTTTACATTTATAATTAAAAATACTTCCAGTGCTGTAACTTTATAAAAAGTGGTAAATTTAGAAAGTTTTAAACTCAGAAAGACGGCGAAAAATATGTATAACACTTAAACAGTTTTCATTACGACAAAAAGAGCGAAAGTGATAGACCATACAACTTTAAACATATACTTGACACACGTTTGAAAAAGAGCTCAACAGATTTTTTCTGAATCTTTGAAATGTCTACAGTATATCGCGTCTCCAATTGAATTCATTCCTTCAGTTTAGTTGTTCATTTCTGATTGATTTGTTTGCAGTTTGTGTCGACGGGTCGTGATACTGCCTGTGTGAAGGTTCTCCGAGACATAGAACCAGGGGAAGAGATCTTCTGTATGTATGGCGAAGACTTCTTTGGTGATAACAACTGCCTTTGTGAATGTGAAACTTGTGAAAGGTATTTTAATTGAACTAAAATTCAGACAAAAGGAAAAACCAAACAAGCAGTCCAGATCTTATTAAGATCAGGTGACAATGCAACCGTCATAATGATCTCTCATATTAGATATCATTATCCTTGTCCCATGTAGTATCCTAATTAAGATTACGACCAGATCATTTAACATTTTTGAAAATTTGTCAAATATGAAAACAATAAAAGATGATGATAATAAGGTAAAACAAATAAGTGTAAAAATTGAAGAAATTCTTCACCAACATTATTTATACCCAATATTAATTATGTAAGTAGGCTATGATGGAATGAGTTATCTAAATTTATGCAAGACAAAGGTTTCTAAATCCAGATGAACGCTGAATACATCATATTATAAAATATGCAAAGTCATATATGAAGAAATTGCCAAAGAAAATAATTTTATTTATCTAACTAACTTAAATTAATTGTTGTTTATAATAGACGCAAGATGGGAGCATTCCGTCCCAAAAACTCTGTACAAGCAGATCAACTTGAAAAGGGATATCGACTACGAGACACAGACGACAGATTGACACGTCAGAAAATTGAAACAGAGAAAAGTCGACCTTCAGCAGGAATGACTGGCGCAGCAGAATTTGGCAATGGTATTGCTAATTATGAATCAAGTAATATGCTTTTCATCTTTAATACCAGGGCAGACTGCATATGAAACAGAATATGATATTATATACAGTATAGAAGTATTGAATTGCTGATCTCAACATGGCATGACTTACAACTGAAGTCAGCTAAAAAGGCTTTAGTTAGGCTAATTGATGCATGGAAGTCACTAAAGATTTTAAGATATTGATTGATTCACATGATATTCGATTTTGAAAAGCTTTTCTTCACTATTAAAAGCAAAAAATGAAAGGATATAAATTCAATATCATTCAGCTTTGATTAAAAAATCTTTTCAGAAAAACTGCAATCATTGAATGTAAATATCACATTTGATGCAATTCCACTTTAAAATGTTTTTTCCAAATATTATTTTGCCAGTGACTTCAACCATTGGTTGGTGACTTCAACCATTGGTTGGCTGGAAACAGGAAAAATACAGAAATGATTAAAAAAAAAAAAATCTTGACAGCTTTTCTTTTTCATTTACAGAAAACTGGGACATCAGAGATGGAAACTTGAAGAAACACTCTCATTTACTAAAGGCTGCTGAACTAAAAAAGCGTGGCATTACCCGTTATGATGCAGAAATAATTCTTTCTCAGGGTCTCAACCTCCCTGATCCTCAGGTGGTGATCGAAAAGAAACTCCCTTCATCTATCAATCAAAACAAGACGGTTAAAGCAAGCTCCGTCTTGGCATCTATGAACAAATCTCCGAAGAAAAGTCGAAAGAAGTTCAGACGCACGCGTAGTGGTAAATTTACTCAAGAATCTATACAATCTGAGAACAATAATCAAGCTAAAAATGAAATGTCCAATTCCGTTGTTTGTGCTAAGATCAAATCACCTTGTAAGAGAATGAGCTTCAGTTTTGAGGATTGTGAGACTGACAGTAATGATGTGAGTAAAACGGGAGAAAGTGGTAGCCAACACAGGGACAAAAATCACCTGCAGTCTCTGTCCGATTCAGGTTTGTTAGTCATGGTCAATCATATTACAGATACAAAAACATCTCAAACATTCAAGGGACCAGGATGTTCTTCTTCAGGGCTTCGTAACTCTCCAAAGTGCCGCAGTAGTCCACGATTGAGGGGAAGAGGTACTGGACTTCCCTGTGGTGGTGGTGATGGTCCAGCTTCTGTTTGTGCTGACATAACTAACCAAGAGGACGGTGGTCTCTTGTCTCCGTTACACATCAAGACGGAGCCTATAGATGATGTATCAATCTCTCGACCGAGTCCACATTTTAAACTAACAAGAACAGCAGATATTGTGAAAGAAGAACGGCTTGACTCCTCTGTGTCGTCCTGTGCGAGACATATAGAAGATTCAAGTGTATTAGGGAAAATAAAAACAGAGCCAGGAGCAGCAGTTAAATCTGAAACTCTGTCACCAGCACAAGGATCATGCATGCGATGCCCTATTCGAGCATCCCCAAAACTTACAAGAATTAACCCATCTGAGCAGCACAGGAGACTTTCTTGTGGTTCAAACAATAAAATCCCAAAACTTTCGCCATCAGTTCCTATACGACAAAGCCCTAGACTTCATGTGAAGCAGGCTACATTATCAAGCAAAACTTCAATTTCTCAAGACTGTGATCAGGTGAAACCTGCCGCAGCTATCAACCTCTCAGCTAAACTAGAGGACGAAAGTCTCTCAGGGCACGACTCAAACATGCCAGTGTTGTATGGCATCGACAACAATTTGTGTAGCTCTAGGAATGACTGTGGAGTTACTTCCCTAAATGATGACGGATTCAAACTATGGGAGTCTGAATCGGTATTTGGTCGAAGCTCGGTGAAGTCAGAACGTTTAGTGGCGTCAACAGCTGAACCACCATCATCTCAACAGCCTGTTCTTGACATTTTAACTCGTCCATTTGTAGAATCTTCAACCAAGGCTGCAGAACCAGGTTTGAGTCTTGTCAAACCAATCACCAAAAAAGGAAAAAACAATGTGATGTATCGCTCTGTGTCTGATCAATGTTTGTCCACATACAATAGACACACCAAGAGCAGAGACCGCAAACGTAAACATTCATATTCGGTGAGCAGCCATTACGATTCCTCTCCTAGTCCGTCCCCAGAGAAGAAGATCCCAAAGTTAACAATTCGTATGCGACCAGACCCAAACTTGCAACGAGAACTAGATCAGAATCAATCAGATTATGTTGTTTTCAAGATGGACGACAGTCCGCGTTTGAAGAAACCTCAGGACAAACAAACCGACAGTCTCCATGGAAACAACAATAACATAGACTATGTAAAGGGATGTAACTCTTCCAATGGCTCCAATTCAGCATGTATAGAAGCCAGGAAGTTTTACTCGCCGAACAAATATTATTCTTATCCCAAAACTTTGAGACTGAAGCTCGGTAATGAAGCTATTGATATACCACTACCTCCGTATGAAATAGAGGGAAAGTGATGTAGATATTTAAAACTTTGTGCAATTGTTGAGATACAATGTTATTTATGATGTAAACTGTACATGCATAATAGATTGGAAAATAACAAAGTCTTGATGCATGATGAGCTGAACAAATTTTAATTTGGCAAAATCTTTCATTCCTTTTACATTTATTTCATGTTTTACTTCACTAAATCTAAAAAGAAAGAAAAAAGATTAAAAAAACTTAACATTTGACCTTAATTTCAAATTACAGGTCTATGACGTCGACTGAACTATACACAATCACTTGTTTTAAAGCTTTTGAAAATTCCAGAATATTTTATTTAGTATTAGTTATAAGCATTATTAAGATTTAAGTGCTTTTAAATGAAGGCATGCTTTAAAAACTATTAGCTAACAAAGCTTTCCCTCATGTTGGCAATATGTTTTCGAACATTGACCAAACTGAATATTAGCATGCTACAATCTTACAATTGACATCCAATAGTGATGTGTTCGAAATCTTAATGATCAATATGAGAAAAACAAATATTTTTCTGGCAAATTTTTGTATGGCATTTTCCTGTAAAAATGTAGAATCTATATCAGAAAGTCACCAAAATGATTATGAACTAGAGATAACTTTAACAATACCGATGTCTGGTGTTATTTCCATTTGTGAATGCATATGTGTTTGGTATTGGATATTCATTGTGTGTTTGTTTGGTCATGGCCTGTAGACACACATTTGAAATCATGAGGACAATTTTACAGTTTAATGACCGATAATATAACAGATGTTAATGGCATCAGGTTAGCAGTATATCTCCATATATGGTATACAAGGTAATTTTAAGCCTTGCATCAAATGGTTTGAAAAAAGATGAAATTGTCTCAAATTAAACATGCTATCAGGGTAAGATTTAGTATTGATAATATTTAGAACAGTTGAACACATGGAGAGCTATACACATAAGATAAGTGATTTGACCTAGGTTGGCAGCTATATATGCCGTCAGCGGTCATTGATGAAAATATTATTTAATCTCTTAATTTATTTTGAGAATAAGGCATATATTGTAAACAAATTATACTTAATTTGAATTCAATTGAGATGGGTTTTTTCAAAATTAAAACAAATGCAAAAAAAATTGGTTTAGGTAATTATATAAGATGTAGCCAACCTATCAAAATATTACAATATTATACAAATGTAGGTTTCATTCACAGAAATAATTGTGTGAGAGTATATTTAATAAATATTTTGATTTATCGATGGAAACTTAATTTCCTCTCATGACCTAAGAAATATTGTGTGTGGCTGTTTCTGGTATGTGTGACTGTTGTACTAAGTCCAGATGATCACCCTAGATCTAGTACCATCGTTACTGTTGATTCTATTACTGTATTGTCAAATCATGTAAGGGTACTTCACTGTACTGGTAATTTATATAATAGAGTTTTTAATTGTCAATCATGACTTTAAACAAGTTTTAGTATCTTGTTAAAAATTACTTTAAAGCAGTTTAAAAGTGACAATTTTTAAATCTTAACTTATTTTGTTGGTAAGTTATATTATTTAGAATAGATATATAGGGCACTTTTATCAAAACATAAGTTATTTATTAGTTTGTCATTGTCTAATTATAAGGAGTTATAACAACTAACTTATTGTTGTGAAGGAAACTGAATTTAATTCAGAACGTGTTTGCTTTTATGATTTAGAATGTATCTACTGTTCCAGGGTATGACTTATTTAAAATCAGAACTTCTAAATAAACTATTGAATTAAAAACAAAATATGATACAACACTGGGCAGAGATCATATGTACGTTCTATATACTAATGTTTACAACACCATTTACACTTCACTCAATAATTAATATTAATATCTCCTGGTGTAATGCCATTAATTCATTAACAATTTAATTGGCCATTAATTGGGTCATTCTCATTATATGATTTTATCACATTTAATTGGTACAGTTTTTTAGGACTTGCTTTCTTTAGAAACATTTCAGACATTGTACATTACAAGATGATTCTCTGTTGTTCACTTATCATCTTACGAGATAAAATAAAACTAGTTTGCCATGTACAAACCTCTAAAGTTGTATATCTTAGGGAATTCTCTTCACAATCTAAGGAAATCTCTGTATTGAATTAGAATTATTTTGTTTCTAGATAAATGTGTCTTCAGTTTCCTGGTTGGGCTGTAACATTACAGATAATTCATTGTTTCCACTGGAGAAATTCCCATCATTGTTAATGGCTAATTGACTGAACTATTACTGTATATATGTTGTTAATGTACTGAAATCAGGGATCCTACCTGTCATCTAGTTGAACTTATTAAATGTGTTTTTATTTATGTCTCTGTTGAGTTTATATATTTCCGGGTTCCTTGTCAATAGACAAAGTTTTAACATCTAATTGAAATTTATGGCAATATTTGGAAATGAGATTGACAGAAATTACTGGACATAGTTCTGTTCAAGGCGATCAGCTAGTCTAAGGTTTAGAAATATTGTTGGAACCTGTCATAAACGAAATGGAGAGAATCGTTGGTAAATAACAGGTTCATCTGTCGCCCATTGCTGTCTATTATCATAGGGACCTGAGAATAAGTTCAGTTTGTATATGTTTGGACCTCAGGTGATCACTAAATCGCTTGAAAGTAAACTAAAGGTGGTTGGGATAAAGGGCTAAGTTTGTTAAATGAATTACCTTGACCTTCATTCATGATCACAGGGGTCAAAAATGCTAAAGTGTTAAAACAACATCTTGTCAATTACCAAATGCTCGCATGATGGGCTACCAAGTTTGTTCAAATGAATAACCCAAACCTTCCTTCAAGGTCACGGATCAAAAATGCTAAAATTTTATTAACGTTTTTTGTTGTTAATAACTAAGAGGCCCAGGGTACTGATATTAGGTCTGCAGCCTGCTTGGATGAAAAGCTACTAAATTTATTCAATTGAATGACCTTGGCCATCATTCAAGGTTACGGGAATTAAGTACGATATGCTACAATCTTTCAACAACTTACTGTGTATTTCAATATATTGTATTAACAGTCTTGTTTTTGAAGTGAGTTGATTTAGTCTTACCACTTGCCAAATACTAAGTGTTATGCAAGAGTACATTAATGTCATCGTGATGTAAACTGCTATTGGAGTGTTTCTGAGCCAAGGAATAGAACTTAGTACATTGTCCTATTAACTTGGATAGTCGTACGGTGTACGGAACTATGTAATATTTGAAACTAATGTAATGTCTGAAGCTTTGGCAGCAAGACAGGGAGATTTACTTAGCCTTGGTCCATCATTATATAAAGATTTAAATGGTTCCGATTGTTAAGTATATACATCTTCCTCATATCGTAACAGACGGGCTCAATCGATATATGTTTTCGAATTTGCGACTTCAGAAAACGAATACGTTGCTAGTACTCGCCGAACGAATATTATAACTCTAAGAGCTGTGTTCTTGGTACGAGGCCAATGCAAGCTGTTATGTATACTATTCATAAACGTTCTAATCTACAGTACAGTTTTGTATGCTATACAGATCTATTCTTTGGTTCACGCGTAAGATTTTTTTTTTTTTTTTTTTTTTTTTTGGGGGGGGGGGGGGGGGTAACATTCTACTGGTCGCACCGTGTCTTACAAATAACTATCATTTCGTCAAGCAATCGTCAGTTATATAATGCTTTCTTCCTTCGACATACGAGCCGATCCCCAGTTCCATCAGAAGTGGCTGTATCTTGTGTTAGCGGTTCTAAGTTTCATCGAACGATGCCAGATTCCAACTTCTGTATTTTGGTGTCCCATATTCCCAATACCATAGAACAACAGATTTCCAACTTCTGTGTTGTGGTGTCCCATATTCCCAATACCATAGAACAGATTTCCAACTTCTGTGTTGGCGCTACCTGTGCGGCTTCACTATCCGATAGAAATTCTATCTCTCCTGTATGAACCTTAAGTCTGGAAGCATGAATCAATATATCCTCGTTATAATCACATTATCACTTGCTAAGTCTAAGTCTGTCAATGTCTTTTCAGAGTTAACGTCCCCAAAGTTTCGGCTATATGAACAAAACCCAGATAGTTTATCGAATCCCTTCACGGAGATGTATTGATTTGGACGCGGCCTTTTTTCCGTCTTGCTATCTCTGGATTAACAAAGACAGAATTCTTCACCAGATTTTGTAATAGCCTAGTTAAGCAGCTTTTATCCGAGTCATCCGTGTTTCCATTGTCAAAATTGCTATAAAAGCTCCATTTAAATTGTTTTTCGCCACTAGGTGACCGTCCAAAGCTAAATAGATTTCCATGTTTTGTCTCTCAGACTTGATAGTATTACCTTGTTGTTTATTTATACTGATATTTCTGGTGTCCTCTCTTGTACAAATTACTGAGTGGATTTTGTTATTGTGAACATATCCAACCACTGTCACCAATGCAACAAAACTAGTTCCTCTAACGCCAATTCTACAGGCCCATTAGTTAGTAGTTTATCGGCCAAGAACCGTGTAACAAAATTGGTTTTCCCCTTTTGTCTTCCGGTAAAAAGTAGTTAAAGGGAAAATTCAATCTAAGAGAAATTTGTACATTGTGTATATCGGGGGGAAAAACCCCGTTCTAATGGAAATTTCATTAGTCGGTTTTACTGTGATATGCTAGATCATTACACATTGTGGTCGAACATCTTGTATGCCGAACCCTGTCCCTCCCTTACTCGCAGAGTAAAGCAACTTTTTACAGGGGTCAAATAGGCTAAAATCCTTTAAACAACTTTTTGTGAATAACTAAGAGGCCTAGAGACCTGATATTAGGCCTGTGGCATGCTGGGATGAAGGGCTACCAAGTTTGTTCAAATAAATGACCTTGACCTTCATTCAAGGTCACGAGGGTCAAAAAGGCTTAAATCTTTAAACAACTTCTTCTCAAGAACCAGAAAGCCCAGGGTACTGATATTTGGCCCTGTAGGATGCTGGGATGAAGGCTACCAAGTTTGTTCAAATAAATGACCTTGACCTTCATTCAAGGTCACAGGGGTCAAATAGGCTAAAATCCTTTAAAACAACTTCTTGTGAATGACTAAGAGGCCTAGAGACCTGATATTAGGCCTGTGGGATGAAGGGCTACCAAGTTTGTTCAAATAAATGACCTTGACCTTCATTCAAGGTCACGAGGGTCAAATAGGCTAAAATCTTTAAAATGACTTCTTCTCAAGAACCAGAAGGCACAGGGGTACTGATATTGGGCCTGTGACATGCTTGGATGAAGGGCTACCAAGTTTGTTGAAAAAAACAAAAATGAATGACCTTAACCTTCATTCAAGGTCACGGGGGTCAAAAAGGCTAAAATATTTAAACGACTTCTTCTCAAGAACCAGAAGGCCCAGGGTACTGATATTTGGCCGGTAGGATGCTGGGATGAAGGGCTACCAAGTTTGGTCAAATAAATGACCTTGACTTTCATTCAAGGTCACAGGGGTCAAATAGGCTAAAATCATTAAAAACAAATTCTTGTGAATAACTAAGAGGCCTAGAGACCTGATATTAGGCTGTGGCATGCTAGGATAAAGGGCTACCAAGTTTGTTCAAATGAATGACCTTGATCTTCATTCAAGGTCACAGGGGTCAAAAATAGGCTAAAATCTTTAAATGACTTCTTCTTAAGAACCAGAAGGCCCAGGGTACTGATATTGGGCATGTAGCATGCTGGGATGAAGGGATACCAAGTTTGTTCAAATAAATGACCTTGACCTTCATTTAAGGTACAGGGTATGTAGCATGCTTGGATGAAGGGCTACCAAGTTTGTTCAAATGAATTACCATTGACCTTCAATCAAGGTCACAGAGGTCAAATCGGCTAAAATCTTTAAACGACTAGTTGTTATTGTAGTGGACCGTTGGGCCTCTTGTTACCTTGCTCAAAATTAGGTGACCTTATTGTGAATTGTTCTTGCCTAAAATCATTTTTAGCTCACCTGGCCCGAAGGGCCGGTGAGCTTATGTCATGGCGCGGCGTCCGTCGTCCGTCCTTCCGTCCGTCCGTCCGTCCGTCAACATTTCCTTTAAATCGCTACTAGTCATAGAGTTCTGCATGGATTGTAACCAAATTTGGCCACAAACATCCTTGGGGGAGGGGAAACAGAACATGTATAAATTTTGGCTCTGTCCCCCCCGGGGCAGGAGGGGCGGGGCCCAATAGGGGAAATAGAGGTAAATCCTATAAATCGCTACTTGTCCTAGAGTTCTGCATGGATTGTAACCAAAATTAGCCACAAACATCCTTGGGGGAAGGGGAACAGAACTTGTATAAATTTTGGCTCTGATCCCCCGGGGGCAGGAGGGGCGGAGCCCAATAGGGGAAATAGAGGTAAATCCTTTAAATCGCTACAAGTCATAGAGTTCTGAATGGAATGTAACCAAATTTGGCCACAAGCATTCTTGGGGGAAGGGGAACAGAACTTGTATAAATTTTGGTTCTGACCCCCCGGGGGCAGGAGGGGCGGGGCCCAATAGGGGTAATAGAGGTAAATCCTTTAAATCGCTACTTGTCATAGAGCTCTGAATGGAATGTAACCAAATTTGGCCACAAACATCCTTTGGGGAAGGGGAACAGAACTTGTATAAATTTTGGCTCTGGTCCCCCGGGGGCAGGAGGGGCGGGGCCCAATAGGGGAAATAGAGGTAAATCCTTTAAATCGCTACTAGTCATAGAGTTCTACATGGATTGTAACCAAATTTGGCCACAAACATCCTTTGGGGAAGGGGAATAGAACTTGTATAAATTTTGGCTCTGACCCCCCGGGGCAGGAGGGGCGGGGCCCAATAGGGGAAATAGAGGTAAATCCTTTAAATCGCTACTAGTCATAGAGTTCTGAATGGAAATGTAACCAAATTTGGCCACAAACATCCTTGGGGAAGGGGAACAGAACTTGTATAAATTTTGGCTCTACCCCCCCGGGGGCAGGATGGGCGGGGCCCAATAGGGGTAATAGAGGTAAATCCTTTAAATCGATTCTTGTCACAGAGCTCTAAATGGAATGTAACCAAATTTGGCCACAAACATCCTTTGGGGAAGGGGAACAGAACTTGTATAAATTTTTGGCTCTGATCCCCCAGGGGCAGGAGGGGCGGGGCCCAATAGGGGAAATAGAGGTAAATCCTTTAAATCGCTACTTGTCATAGAGTTCTGAATGGAATGTAACCAAATTTGGCCACAAACATCCTTGGGGGAAGGGGAACAGAACTTGTATAAATTTTGGCTCTGACCCCCCGGGGGCAGGAGGGGCGGGGCCCAATGGGGGAAATAGAGGTAAATCCTTTAAATCGCTTCTTGTCCTAAAGTTTTGTTTGGATTGTGACCAAATTTGGCCATAAATATCCTTGGAAGAAGGGGAACAGAACTTGTATAAATTTTGGCTCTGACCCCCTGGGGGCGGGAGGGGTGGGGCCCAATAGGGGATTTAGAGGTTATTATTAAAATTCCTTCAGAAAAGAAACAATGAACCTGTATTCAGAACATTACTTGGCATTACAAACCAGGTGAGCGATACAGGCCCTCTGGGCCTCTTGTATTACCTCCTCAGTGGTTATGTAGTTCATTTGTTTAACGTGCGTGACTTTGACTCGGGTATGGGTACAGAGTACATACTGTACCTGCTTAATCGTTTTGATCAACGATTTGTAACTACAACGGTAGGCCTATCAATTTGTCAATAATTTGTGTTAAATGTTTCATAAGAAATATAGAACAATACATATTATGCTTCTTGGTTATGTAAAAGAATTAGCCTGAGTGAATTGTGCCTTTCATTAAATGATTATTGAGTAAAACAAATCAAAGGTAAAGTGAAATTTACTTCTCAAATTTCACGAGTAACAGAAGCTGAAAAACGAAGGCCACGATGATTAAATGATTCATTTGTTGAATCAAAACGGAAACTGGCTTAAAGACCCACTACCTTTCCGAAACGGGTTTTAATTTTTCAAAATGAAAATGTAACACGAGATCGATAATTTTATAGAGTCGCAAAAGTCATTAACTTACCGTTAATACTGCACGTATCATCACCTTTCGAACAATTTGATTAAAATAAATAAAATGTTAATTTTCATAACGCGGGTCGTCTTATGTTTCCCGCCGTCGTCCTAAATTCCGCGCGGTAGTTGACCATCACTGCGCCAAACGACAAAACAGCGAAACGTCTTCACTGTTATTATTTATTGCGGAGGGAATCTTGCATATGTTTGGTGTTATAACCTGATCTTAGGCTTTCTTTATATATTCTCTGATGTTACTAATGTTTTTTTTTATGAAATATTTACGTTTTGCTCCGGAAAGGCAGTGGACCTTGAAATTAAATCAATTGATTGCTGTAATAATGTAGAAGAATGGTATGAATTGAAACGTTTCCTGCATCCCCGACATTCAAGGGGTTACTATCACTGTCGTAAAGATGTTCATCCGTGGACTTTGTCATAGCAAAACCGAAGACTCTGTCTGCGATTACAGATTGGCATCTAATTTGATACGTCAATGTACAAAGTACATAAAAAATAGAAAACAGTACATTGTGGTTGACTTTGTGCCTTTAATTGGGTCGCTCTCTGTAACCTTCAAAGGAAGTTTTGGCTGGCATGTGATTGGTCAGGTTTTTCTCCTGGAGTGACAGTTTTACTAAGTGATAGTCCAGAGGTGGATCAAATGACAATGAAAGTTATCACTGGAGTCCCGAGGATGCGTTTCATGGGGTAATTCGCAAAGAACTACATTTATGTTTTCCAAACAGTACGCTTTAGTTAATAGACTAGCTATTGAACGATCATTGCAGTAAATTATATGGGAATTTTAACCAATAGTCACACATAACCAAATTAACACGTTGGGAATATGGATCTAGATCGAACATCGAACTAGATATTCCGGGGTGTATTTTGCTGTAACACCGCCTGTAGTGATTTGTTTGTATATTGAATCAACAGCATACTATTACCGAACACAACGTTATACAGGTAAGTAACAATAATCACCACAAACATCCGATTTTTAGGTATCTCATGTGGTCATTGATATATCAATTTCTTATTATCCTTCATCAAATATGTGTTTTAAACAGTACTTTCAAAATTATATGTTCTACTGTATTATCTGTTTGTGTTTAGAAGCACTACATGTACGTTTATGTCCAGTTTGTTTACGTATATCATATTTGCTGTAGATCTGTTTTAAATGCTTGATTCCCGTTTAGGAAAGTTTCAATTCTTCATTAAAACATCACACACCTAAACGTAATTTTGATAGCGTATTTTATAAAGTTGATGTCGGGAGACGTATAACGTTAGCATACATAAGGAACCGTATTCATGTATATCCCATACGTTACTTAAATGTTTGTTACCTGTACATAAACCTATGTAAACACAAAGCCAAACAGCCGATCTTAGCTCCCGATTTAGATCTACCATGTGTATTGTGAACAGTGTTAGGTATTGAACCGAGCAGAATATTGGTAAAGGTTATTGATCTCGCGTTTAAATGGAACTTGAAATCGGATACATATGTATTATCTGTACAAAATGACCTTGTGTATACATATCGTATCGTTTAAAGTTGACGTTTAAGAACGAGGTTTACAGATTTTACACCAGTTAAGATAATTGTCGTTTTCTCAGTCATATGAGTGTACACCATATACATATAAAATGTATATGGCCATCAATACTAAAAGTGGTGTTAGCACAGGCGTTTAGCTCTATAGATAAATTTAATACTAAATAATTGATTTTCTCTTTGTTACTGGCTTTCTGATTGGCCTATTCATTTTTTTCATTCCACGATGAAAAAAAATCCGAGAATGGCGCGGAAATCCCGACGTTATCGTGACGTCACAATAGAAACATTGACGTTGCGTATTGTTTTGGAAAAAAATAATCCCCTGGAAAAAATCAATGGAATCGTACGTGTAAACGTATTTCATTTTTAATACAACGCGACTAGCGTTTGTATTAATGCTATCCGGTTTACTATTGATGTGTAGGACTGAGTAGGACTTGCCCTACAATGACATCTAGTGGTGACCTCTTGAACCATTTCATTCATAAACTTCCATTCATAAATTCTCTATTCATTGAATAATATTTCTTTGGACCAATCAGTAGCCATGGGAAGACTGCCTTCTGGTTGGTAGAACACACAGAGTGTGTATAGAATACACAGAGTGTTATATAATACACAGCCCATCTAGGTCAACTGTTGCCTGCTGGTGACTCCTGTCCAACTGACATAATCTCTGTTAATGATAATTCAAATTGGACTTACTATCTAAGGCTTGTAGACATAAGAGTTTTAAAGTAAAACTAATCATATGCCCTTTTTGTGTGTACTTTAAAAATAATGTTTTTAAATGAATGTTAAACACAGATCTGAGGTAAAGGCAAAATAATTTATAAGGCTGCCCTCATATGTGCATGGTTTTACCAAAATAAGTGTATGTACAACATAAGAAACAAGAGTATATTAAGGATAAAAACTCATTTTAATGAAGACTTTTGTTTTCTTTGTAATTTTCATGTATGAACTTTAATTAAGAAAAATGTCAAACAAAACATATGTATTTTCTGCGATCAGTTGAATGTTCTTGAAATAATTGATATTAAAGTCTTTATAATATGGTTTATATATTTTGATTTTGGAAATGCATTTGATTTCATACTATTTTTCTGTTTCTGCTGCGTTGTATTTGCAGTACTTTGAGTACTTTGATATAACTAGCCTGGGAAATTAATTATAAGCATTGAAGAGACGGATTCGCACAGTTTGCAAACAAAATGTCTTTCATACCCCGATGAAATTAAAAATAGTGACTTCAATGCTTAAATATATCTAGAGAACAAAATATCTATATAGAGGCAAACGCATGTGGTTTTAGAAGCGGCACCCTGCACTCACTGGGGAATCTTTTATTACAGTGAAAAATTCTATCGATGAGCCTAGAATAGAAATTCTGGAGTACCTGGAGAACAATCACCGGTCTACAGGCCTACTTAGCAACCGCTTACGCGCGAGTCTCTGCCCCGCCATCGAAAGGTGAAGTTCATACTTATATGGCCGATAATGAATAGGCTAGGACATTGTATAAGACAACAATTTTTGTCAGTGCTCTATGCTTATCTATTTTATATATATTTTTTTTTTCAGACAAAAAATATGGGGAAACGGGTTGCCATAGTTACAGGCGCCAATCGCGGTATTGGGCTGGCCACCGTTCGGAACCTGTGTAAAACTTTTACTGGCGATGTGATCCTGACGTCACGAATGACGGCAAAGGGCAAGGAAGCTTTGGCTACGTTAAAGAAGGAAGGCCTTAATGCCGTTTTTCACGAACTCGACATTTCGCAGCCAGCCAGTATCCGGATGTTACGGGAGTATATAGAGGAACATTATGGCGGCATCGACATTCTGATCAATAATGCTGCAGTATCGTTCGATAAAGGTGAAAAGGTCCCCATTTACAGAAAAGCCCAGCTCTGTTTTGATACTGACTTCTATGGCACTTTGAATGTCATCAAGCTATTTCTGCCACTTCTGAGACCACACGCTCGAGTTGTTGTAATGACCAATGGCTATATTGGAACAGAAAGTGCCCTGACGGGGGACGCAAAAGCAAAATTCACTGCTGACTCAATGACTTTGTACAATCTCGAGGTGTTAGCAAAAGAGTACTTGAATGCTGTGAAGTATGGAACTAATGAAAAGTTCGGATGGCCAGATTCACCCAGTCGGTGCGCCAAAATATTTCTGGTAAAACTGGCGAACATCGTCTCCCAAGCAATCGCGTGCGATAACCGACGTAATATGTTGATCAATTCATGTTGTCCAGGATGGACGCTCTCCGGAGGAAGTCGGGAATATACGGAAGATAATGGAACAGTCGAAGGCGAGGCCCTTCAGGATCCGGGCACAGCTGCCATGGATATTGTATGGTTGGCAACGATCCCTCCCGGTACAGCAACACCTAGTGGAAACCTGGTGCGGCACAAGAAAGTCTTAAATCCAGTTGCTTGTTCTTGAGCTTATTTAATTGTTTAAGGATTAACTTGAATAGATTTTTTATGTTATGGAGATATAACACAAAAATCTGAGTGTACTCTAAATAAACCGCGAAGTACACCCAGATTTTTGTGTTATATCTCCATAACATGAAAAATCTATTCAAATTAATCCTTATAATTCAATTTACTAAAGATCATCTTTTCAACATGTAAAATATATTTTGGGACTCTTTTGTCTATGAAATTATTACGCCGTCATCTCAGCCAATCAGAAGCGACGTTACAAACGGCGACGCCATTTTTTCCTTTATGGGTTGATAAAGTAAATTTTTAAGCCAATGAAATTATGCTCGTAACAAGCAAAATTGAATTATTCTTAAATCCAGTTACTTGTTCTTGAGTATATGTTAATTGTTCTATCCGTCCTAGTATTGTACATGTCACATTTATTTTTCGAAATATTTGTTTAGTTTATAAAATTATTTGTTATGTTATATTTTTTATATTGCCATATGCTAATTTTTCAGAGAAAATTAGTGTAGAAACATTTATTTTATAGTTCATATGTTGATCAATGTCATATCTTCTTTTTTGTGTTCAGTCGAAAAAGAAGTATTTACAGACTTTAAAACGAAGTATAATCAATATGGATAATCGTATTAATGTTAGTGAAGTCAAGCGCCATTCTGTGTGTCCCATACGTATTTGTTATACGTTTACGTTCATGTAGGCTACGCTAATTAGTTTGGTACTTTTATCCGCTCAACAAAATCATAAATTTAAATTGTACATATGTATGATATTACAAGACTATTTAATATGTGGATATGAAGGATATACGAGGGTCACAAAATGTAGTAAAACTCGAGGCTTGCCGAGGGTTTTGCAACATTTTGTGATCTCGAGTGTAGAATATCCCTATCCTTCATATCCACTTATGAAAGAGTATTTTTCTTTCATACCCAGACGTTTTATTGCAATTTTACAACTATAATATACCGCCATTTTGAAATAAATTCGAAGAAATCCACGGCTGAAAGTCAATTTTTCATACATGAAAAATTACGTGATATTTTCTGTTGTTGGCATATTTCATAGAAAAACCAGCTAAGTTTGTGATAAAAATTTAAAATTTTACCGAGGAAATAGAAATTTTGTTTATTGCATGGATAGCCATGCAATACAGCCTCAGGCGGCATGAGTGTATTGCCCTAGACCAGCCAGTATTACACCCGTAGGTATGAAAGAAAAAGTTTTACACACTCTACAGCGTTTGATAATGTTACCTATATCACCCTAACAATGATTGCAAGGATATAGAGCTCCACCCAATCACTACTACTCCCTTTTCTCGGTCAGTAAATACATTTGCGGGAAATTCTCCCACTATTCACCGCGGTATACTTTATAAAGAATTTCAGTTTTAGCAACCTAACAGGGCATAAAACACGGAATTAAATAAAATTGCTTTTGAATCTGGAAGTTAAAGCACTACAGCTTCAACTAAAGTATCAAAATTATTATTTTTTAAATTTTATTAGTGAATTATATGTTTTCATTTAACAGTTATCTGTGATATCTATGAGCGTTATAATATGATACATGGAAATAAATATATTTATGAAATCAATCCGGGATGCTATTCAGTCATTACTTTATTTCAATGTTTCAATAGTTCAAAGCTATTTAAAGACCTCTTTGATTACCAATGGAGATAAAATATAACTACACTGTGTAATGAGTGCGATAGTTTTAAGTGTCTTAAATCACCAACACTCCGACGATAAGTAAAAAAATCTTCACTTTGAAACCTCGTTTTTTACATATCCGAATTGAAAGACATGCTAGGACTTTTTCAAAAAATTTAGTTTTTGTTTCAAATGTCGATTATTTGCAGAATTTATCAATTCACAGGCAGCTGGTAGATACTGCTGGTAAGTGTTATGGTCTTTTCCTATGAGATACTGTGCGCAGTCTATTGATGCGTTATCGTCATTAGATTGACCTTTGAGATCATGACTTGACGTGAATTTGATTGGATTGGCAGGGGTCGGTGGGAAATCGCAGAACGCTCAATCTCCCGGAACATCTGGTTCTGTTTTCTTTATGATGATATTTTTTATAGTTTTCCAAGTTTTATGCAATTTGAGTACATAAAAATGAAACTAATCAATATTGATGCAAAAACTTCATAATTGACGGTCTTTTTAGAAAGAGTAAAAAATAAATGAATGGAATTTCAAGGTATTTTTAAATTCTTTATTTATACGGAGACCAAAACATAAAAACAAATGTTGATTTCACTGAACCACTTAATAATGAAGATTATGATTAATTTGACACTTAACGACGATAATGATCATGTCACCGAAAAAAAGGTAACACCGCATAATGCAAATTCATTATAGGCACTTTTTACTGGCGTTTGTGTTATTTATTTTGTTTTGACACGCATCTCGTTATATGACCTACCGACATGTTACCACAGTGGAGAAACAATACAGATACCATTAAAAGGTATATATTATGAATATGCACAATTTACAATATGAGGCAATATGATATCTCGAACCAGAACCGGACACATCAGACATGATATTTATTTTATTAACTACTGCACATAGGTACTGTAGATTGGTGTCGCCGTCAGTAATAGAAGGCTCTAATTACTTCCTTAATTAGTTAATTAGTGGTAATGGTCTAATGCCGGTCACATTTCATGTTTACCTCAGAATTTGAGATTTGACGACGCTTGGAACTCTAACGACACTATGTCCATATCCAATATTTCTGGGTATAACATTAAATTAAAACAAAATATTCATCCTAATATATCTTATATTGTAATTTCAGTAGTTCTATCCTGTTATATTATAAAAAGGCAATTGTCAGTCGTTACTATACTATATTTATCCTGTAAAGTTTTCGCCATAAAGAAAACTCCCAAGGTAGGAGTCATTATTCACGGGGCAATATTGAAATGTATTACAGATATCACTTAATACGATGTGTTTAATAGAAAAATTATCCCATATGCAAAATGTATATAAAAGTTTATACACGTACGATGTGTTATAGAACGCATGCAAATGTCTTTTATGTTTCGGTGGAAATCCTATGAAATTCGGTTGTTTAAATGACTTTTCATATATAACAGTAGACTGGAGAAAAAAAGTAAAGTTAGCTGCCTCGACTGCACGTTTATGGTATCATCCTTATCTCGCATACAAAATAACAAATCCGATGAAATTAAACAACACTACAAAAAATGCAGAGTAAACGAGTTTGCGAGTAAATGTTTATATCAATAAAAACTTTGTCTGTAGCACTGAACAAGGAAAGAGTACTAAATAAACCCTATATCCAAAGAGAGAAAAGTCAGGAAAAAAAGTTCTGAATCGAGTTCAAACAAAATCAACAGGGATATCAAGATAAAATTATTCGAAGACATGGATATATAGATGAAGGTAATGTAGACACCTTCCATCACAAATATCAGCGGAGAATACAGAAGATTGGATTGCAAAATTATATTAGAAATGTGGAAATTCATGAGAAAGCCTATACCATGAGGCACAGAAGACATTGAAGAGTGTGTCTTTTGGAGGGAGAATGGCAAAGGCAATAGCAACATAGGCATGGTTGAAATAACAGTTCAGTGAGATGTAGTGGATTGAAGCAAAGACAGATCATATGTCTAGTGTGTGACTGTGTCACGTGACGTGATGATAGAGGTAAGGATTTATAAGGTCTTTACATGTATATCGTCGATGGTACACATACGATATGGCGATAGATCTATATATTCATTACAATAAGTTAGGATGTATTTTTCGGTATTTAAAATATAGCAAAATATATAATGATATCGAAAGAGATTAATATTACTGTGAGACCGAAACGCATAATACAACATAGTCCACTGAACCTGCTTATATTATTAGATTTTTTTTTAATTTTTTTATATATATATCAGGCAAAAAATAAAGAAAGAAATAAAGCCTTAATTATGATATAGGCAGGTTGAGCGAACTACATACAATCCATTAACTAGAAACTTCAACCACCTCATATATCATAAAAGAACCGTTCTCCTCATGCAAATCCACTTCTGGATACCTAGCTCATAAAAAAGCAAACTAAATAGTTTGATCTTAAAATGAGACAAAGCTCGATATCCCCCAAGTAACAATCACTGGCCACAAGTCATGCAGCATTACCATGTCTAGCCCACAAGTACCAGTACTACCAATGTTTAGGACATAACACAAGATATCCTTATTCCTAATAGTAAGACATTTACTTTCAATGAGTATTAATATCACTACAATAAAAGTCAATCACATGCCTTATGTATCAATATCATCTCATAATATGTGATATATGTCATAAGTTTATTACAACAAAGATTTCATTCATATGCCTTAGGTATCGGTATCCTTACAAACATAGGTCATTCATATACCATAGTGTATCTGTACTATATATATGCCAATCAGTCACATAACCCTAGGACTTTAATAGATAATATACTTTCTTTACCAGTTCCATAATGTATTCTATTGGTTGACCAAAAGTCTATTTAGAAATCTTTTAGTTGTGATAGTTAGAGGCACATTAAATTTGATAGTTTTTCCCCTAAACAATTTATCTAAATATTTAATGAAGATGTCTGTCTCCAACTTTAATAGAGAGCTATAAACTGTATATGTTATTACTTCCTAAATTAGCATTAGGCCTAAGCATGATATCGTTTTGACTTTTTAAGACGCTTTATAAGTCAAAACCTATCCATGTCTTCGTAAACTTCCCACTAAATTATTGTTACGATCAACAGGAAATTATTTGTTGGTTGCGATTGTCTGTGGTTTTAAATATTCAAAACGATCTACATAATATGTAAATTATCAAAGACAATACATGACCAATTCATATTTTTTTAGTTATTGGTGTTTCTGATACCGTTTTACATCTTTTTGTGGATAGTTTTTAAGTTTTGTAATTTGAGTTATAAAAATAATCATTACGTAAAACAACATTAATCAGATAATTTTGAAAGAACTGGGCCCGGCGCCATAAAACTATTCCCTGACACCTTTTTTTACTCAAGTGTATGATTTTACATAGAATTGAGTAAAATCTATCTGAGAAAGTTTTATGGTGCCTGTCCCTGGTATGTGCTTCATTGCCTGTTGTCCAATCCTAGACTTACCTAATGCATGAACATGTACTGTAAAACACCGTTAAACGGATCTCTAGGGAACAATAATAGTACTTCGTTATAAGCATCGTTTAGTAAGCAAATCAAATCAAATTATTTATTGACTTTAGGTTTTACAGTCCATCAGAATAGACAAATACTGTGTAATGATTATAGTTTCGTGAGGAACGGAAAATACTATTGTTACAATCATAAATTTGCTGTAATAACCGTGTTTTACTGTATATGTCTTTAGTTTGGAATTTAGTTCCATTTATTGGAAATAAAATATTTAAAAAATGTAATCAAATTCATCAAATTTCAAATAATCCTGAAATACATACGGTGAATCATCTGAATCAGAAATGTACCAATATGAATTTGATTCACCACTCTCTAGCCTGTGACTAACTTTGATGTGGTAATAGTGTCTAATTAGATTTCTGTGTATCAGGTTTATGATCATGGCACTATTTATTACTCATTATCAATCAACACCGTACGGGGAAGAGAAATAACTGTTTTCTCTCACAAAAACAAGGGAAACAGCCAAGTCATTAGTCATTAATTACGAATCAATTAGAGATTATCAAGGACGCGGTTTGAGGTGACGGTTGGGCTAATTATGTCAGGCAGGTGATAATACAGGTAAGGAGCTAAGCCACTGTCTTCCTAGAACGCCTACACGAAGACAGACAACTTCATTGAGTGATTAAAACAGCAAATAGAAAACGTTCTTCTCGACAGTCAATGACATTGCAGAAAACAACTCCAAACTATTAGTCAATAAGAGTAGAGTCAAAAGAAACAGCAATAGGGGTCCCCCAACATGTTGCTGTTATCATGTTTATTAAACTGTAGTTAGATAATTTTCAAATATTGCAAAGACGAAACTTTTGGTAAATTAACTAACAAGAGTTTAGATATACGTGATAAATATGTTAGAGAACTTATAAATATGTTAGAGAACTTGTTTATTTCATAATTTCTGAACTCTTTATAATGTGGTGTTCAGTTTCCCGTCCACAGTGGGAAGCTAGCCATCACATACTGTGTACTACACATCTTTCTGCCATAAAATGCAGTACCCAAATAGACAGCCAATACTCAGTTATATATGTTTTAAACAAGCAACTACCTGTTATAAATGCATTTTAAAAGAAAAGGGGTGTGACAATAATTCTAATTAGAATCAAGATAGATTGGATTTTCACCGTTTACATATAAAATAATTGATACAGAGCACATGGTAACGCCAAAACTAAATCATCCTATTTTGTACAAATACCCCAAAATTTCACAGTAGACTTTGTCGAGAACGAATGACCATACCCTATTGATATACATGTAGATGTCTGGTCATCTGTAAAACTAATCTGCAAAAGAATTGCTGAAAAAACTACTTAAAGTTATATGTGCCGTAACCGGGCAAAAATTTTGACATGTTATTTTTTCTTCATTAATCTATTGAAAACCATAAGGTTTGATGTTTTAAGCTGTGAAAGTCATTCAAATGACTTCAGATGCCTAATAAATATTAGCTACAACACATATATACTGTAAAGTTGTTGTATTTTATGCGTTATATATGTTTAGATGGAAACATACTTGCAGAAATCACTTTACAATTACTAATAACACTGTAAAAATGTGAAATGAAATTGTAGACCACAATTTGGCTTCATGGTCTGACTGTATGTACTCATTTCATTTCACTTTAGATGTAACATCATGATTTTTGGCAGTACTGCCAAAAATCATATTCAGCTCTTATATGTGCTTGTAAAAAAAAACCTTTGGATTGAAAGTACTGTAATTCTCAAAATGATGGTTACTTTTGGTAATGAATAACATTAAAAACTCATCTTGATTCGTGAGTATGAAAAATACGACACATATAATTTTAAAAAATGAATTTTGCACTACTATATTAACATTTTTTATCGGTGAAGTATACTCAGCAGAAGATAAAAACATTTCAAGATATCATTATGAACAATTTTCAAAGATATTATTAATGATACACTATAAAGTGTCAAAATAATTTTAAATCATTGGATAATATTCCTCGTAAATGAAATCCTAATTCTAATGAAATATATTACAAATATAGTTATGCGTCATAAACAAGGATATCCGACATTTTATAAACAGAGAATTTATTTGATATACTACCTTGTTAATTTATATATGTTTATGATTAAATAAATGCCAATTATACAGGCCATAAACGTTATATTCCTCTTTACGTTGAGTTTATTTATATATATACACCACAAACAACTATTATCAAGGAAACGATTAAAAGCGATGTAAAAACGTCATGTAGTCGGTACACGTCATTTTTTTACTGGCATATTTCTAAATAAAAAATATAGATGAATAAAGTATAGTGAACGTCAAATGTATCGACAAAAACAGGTTGACATAAATAGGGGGACACGACACGCGCTGCTGTTCTCAACACATCATGTGATAGTGCTTCGCGGGGGATTAGGCAAGACCAACAAAATATATGGTTATGAACCAGTCTGAAGCGTCACTTACTCTAACAATAGGCTGAAAAGTATAACATTTCATTACAGTTTACTTTCAAGACATACATTTAAAAAAAAAACTTGGAATGAATTCAAATGCTGCTATAAACAAGGCGTATTTCAATCTGAGAACGCTTAACCCAGTAAAACCCGTTTATAACGAATTGTATAGACTTAGAAAAGCAAAAATTATTTCATTTGGTTGTATTTTATTTCGTTTGCTCAAATTCGGTAAAAATACAAACGATAACCAACATGTTGGAAACTTAATTTTCTTATCAGTTTTGTTTCTGTTCACAAGCGCCCGACCTTTCATTTTTACTCGGAAAATAAAACATTTTTATAACGGTTCACGGTTCGTTAACCGTTAATACAATTCTTTAAACACCAGGTCATATTACTAATTATATCTAATGATGCAATCTGGAATTTATTTACATTTGGTGATAAAACATAGTTTTATCTGATAAAACATAGTTTTATCTGAGTTCGTAATCGAGTTATAATAAAACAAAAATAGAACTAATCGTTGCATGCACCTTGGTTCATTTTTGACATAGCATAATCTCTTTTTAAATCTTTAATTGATGTAAGAACAAAAACCTATTCACGATGTTTATTTTATAATTGATTTAAATAAAGAGAGAACTAATTGTTGCACGCATCTTTGTTCATTTTGGTATATCGTTACCTCCCTTAGATTCTTTAATTGATGTAAGAACAAAAATCTATCCACGATGTTCAAGTGTAAATGCTAAATACACTTGGATTGCAAAACAAAAAAAAAACCTTTTCAGAAATTTTTGTAAATAAAAGTCGTCATTCATTTTCTTTCTTATAAAATGCACTTTTCATTGGATAGGTTTACATCGCATGGCGCCTTCCTGTTTAAAGAAGTTATAAGAATTTTTCTTTGCATGGATGTATACGTAAGTTGGTATGGCCTTAAACCACAGGTGAGCGAAGGTGTATAGGAGACAGGAATCTAATCACTAATTACTACCGTGATACATATAAATATAATTGAGGAATGGACAACGCGTGTTCCTTCCCCACACACGACACCAGTGATAAGCACCAAGTCATGTCACAGAGCACCTTAATGACACCAAACTAAAACCCGTAGCCGTCATTGTGAATCCGGACTGAAAACTAAACACCAACTCCGCCACTGCTGGTCCGGTTTTTATCTATAGGAACGCACTAAAATACGTTCCTAACAGTGCAATATATGTCCGGAGAGGTTTCGTGCAACCAAGTTTAATTAACGGATAATAATGTTGTTCAAATGTGAAATTTTGATTTTCATTTTTTGTGCAATTCTTGTTCAGACTGTTTTCCCTGCACCACGAAGATGGCCAACCCGCAGAAGGATATCACGAAACCCAGGTAAGTCAAAATTCATGTGATGCTGAAGAAATTTTTATTTTGTATTTATTTCTCTTTCTTATGAACAATTAACAAAATGTGTTTTTTTTGTCTTTTTTCAAAAACAGATTTTTTGTCTTCTTTTAATGAAAATATGGATCCTAGAGCTCAGTGCATTTTTATTATATAGTCTAGTTACTACATGGTACAGATTTTACAACCAATGAAAACAAAAGTTTGGCTTAAATGACAATACCTTCTAGGCTTGCATTGAAATTGAGAATTATATAGGAAATAAATTGGTTTTGGTGAAATATACACATTAGTATTTGTGTACTAATGGTGATCCAGCACGGGTATGAGTAAAGTGTGTCCAATAGTATTTGTCTTTCAAGGGCTGTTAATTATCTTTAGTGAAGAGAAATGAGTACAAACGGTCAGACCATGAAGCCAAATACAATTGTTATGTTTTAGACCCTTTATTGTTTTCAATAGATTGATGAAGAAAACATATTCATTGTCGAGATTTTCGCCCAGTGAATTAGTAATTCCTTTGTCTTTTAAAGAAGACTTGATGTTATTTTATAGACAACTTCTATTCATTTGGCTTTATTAAATAAAAAACAACAACACCGATTTATATTTATAAAGCATTTCAAAATGGTCTGATAGTAAGATTTTAAATGGGGTTTTTTACTTATGTTTAATTCAAAAATATGCAAAGGATATTAAAGTTGTCAGATAGATTAGTCAAGCATAATAAAACCTCAAAGTCATGAGTTAATGATTACTTTACCTTATGCATTGACTATCTACCAAATCAGAATTAGGCCAGTATGGAAGGGAAACATTCAAAAGGTTTTTTTCTGTAGCTTGGTGTTATAATGTGAGAGAGTTTCTAAGTACTCGAGAGACAAAAATAAGGGACTACGTCAACAACTTGCCTTATTTTTGTAATGCTTTCTGATGAAGAACTTTATTTGAAGAATTCCCTGGACTTCAAGAATAATGATGAAACTGTAACGAGCTTCAAAATCTCATTTTTTATATATTAGTTCTCCATAAACTGTAGTCCAAAGTACTAGAGCTACGACAAAATTCCCGGGATACCGTTTACACAAAAAGTAACTATCACAAGTACTGACCGTCGGTCAAATGGACTTTATAACAAAGAATGTACCGCCGTTAGGACACGTAATTCTCATTACGATCGAGTGACCCCTCGGGTCATGACAACATTAACGCGACACATGCCATATAAGGAGAGGTGGTAATTAATATGTATGTTTCCGGTGCTCGTTTCAGACTGTCTCCTACATAGAGCTTTGTGTTCTTTTATTGAGATATGTTACATATGTAGCTCCATCTTCGGACACCCAGAATCAGAAATATATCATTTACTCGTCAATAGGGTAACCGAGGTGGGTTTTTTTAACTTTCAGCATGATTCCCCTGTATAGTTGGATGAATTATGTTACCCCTCCAAGTTATATGTGCTATAATTTCCATAATGATGAATCAAGAACTTTTCATATGTTATTAACTCACAAAAAGACCGACTTTTCGATCATTACAATAATTTTACTTATAATGCGTATGTTTTGATTTTAAACTGCGCTCAAAACGAATTTTACTAGTGCAAACAAATATCGTTATATTTACTTCAACAGCAGTGTACATGTAGTTAAATGAGTACATATGGTCAGACTATTAATCCAAATCTTGGTCCACATTTTTGGTTATTGGTAATTCAAAAGTGACTTATATAGATATCCTGCAGATATGTTTTTATTAGTCATCATACATGTTTGTCTGTCCAGTAGAATTACTTACACAGCTTAATCTATCAAACTTTATGGTTTTAAATATATTACGAAAGAAAGAATGATGTTATAAAAATGCCTAGTCACATTTACTTCAAGATATGAATTGTTCCTAAAATACCATTTAAGGAAATAGCAATGTATTAGTAACTTGGGACATGATGACATAACTAAGAACATATGATGTCATTATGTTTCTTTTTTAAGGGACTTAAAGTCATACTTTATTTTTGCAATCTTGAATTCTTGTCGTTTTTCGTTTATTTTTTATTTAAATAAGTTTTATATAAATTTCACTGGATAAGTAGGAAGATTCATAATAAGTCGAAACAACTATTGTTGCATTGGCCGCAAGTGAGTTAATTATTTTCATCTCATATTGGTGATAGTTAGGAACTTCAACCTAACGTCATATCGGTTGCGGAGTTTTTGTTGATCGTAATTTGTGAATGTCAAAAAGTCAACGCTTAAGATGAACAAAGGCAACGAACAATTGAAATTGAAAGAACGTCCAATTTTATGATACATATAATGAAAAAAACTATCTTGATGAATACTTAAGATGTCTCTTACCTGTAGTTTTGGTTCCTCAAACTGTTACTAACACGTTTATACATTCTGTCTAACCAGGTAATGTCACGATGAAATTTTAATCGTTGCTGTAATGGAGCCATTCCTCAGGGCATTTCGTCAGTTGACCTCTACTTTCCTCTATTTTTCTCTCCATTTTATTGGCAAAATTATTGAGATACACTATTTTATGTCATTTATACCTTTTAACGCATTTACGCCCTGTGTAAAATGCATCAGATCCGTCCCTTTTTTTTAAATTTTCTTTGGTTTTTGTCCGTCAGAAGGACTTAAGTTAGAAAATTTGTTACACACCCAAAGCGGTTATGTATGCAGTTTCATCAGTCAATATGTTGGTATGAAACTTATTTTTTTCGAATATCAAAAAGTTTCCAAATAAAGGATACATGACAAGGTAAACAGGGGAGTTTGACTCCTCTTTTACATAGATATGTTATAGTACACATTCTCCTTATTTACCAAGAAGAGCAATACGGGTTTTTTCATCCTGTTCTTATTTCTTACCAAGGTTGCCGAGACTTGCTGGACGTTATAGTTGTGGTTGATGGATCTGACAGTATTACTGCCAAGGACTTTATAACACTGAAAAATTCACTGGTGGACTTAATTGACGGTCTTCAGCTGGCGGACGACCAGGCCAGGTTTGGACTTGTTCTGTACAGCAGTGATGTGGCCGCCAAACTCCCACTTAGTGCTGACCGCCGACGACTGCGGATTGATACACTGGCACTTATCCATCCGCGTGACGGAACTAGAACAGACTTGGGTAAGTTTAATTTATGAAAATAATGTGACAGACCCCATCCCCCACAAAAAATAGATAAAGAAATAACGGAAAACATCGTCAAGAAAATAAAAAAAAAAACCATTAAACTAACACGATGTTCACTCCTAGGACTTTGATCTGGCTACGAACCAACTACCCAAATCGTTCTTTGTTTAGATTTTTGTTTATTAGTATATTATTGAAATGAAATCAAGGAACTCTTTCACTGAAGGAATGTGTTATGTATTGTATCAAATAAGAAACATAGTATATAGTATTGATTCTTTATAAAAAAACGAACAATGTCTTTAATTACAGCATGCCTGTATAAACATTTCTTTTATTATTGCTGCATCACCAAAATGAAACTCTAAAATAGAAATTCCCTTTATAAGACATCATAGATGAGACAGATATTGTTTCATAACGTGACTTTTCCAGCCCAACAGTTTCTAAAGGAATGTCTGATGATTTTTTTTTCTGTTAAGCAATGATGTATGTGTCCAATAGAATAATACGTCTCTCTGAGTTACCTGTAATCATAATTACCAGGTAGAGAACGATGTATTCCTATCACCTTCTGAAGAGAATTAAAACAACTTTCATGTTCTTCTCACCGCAAACGACAAAAAACTTATCTGATACATATAACGCCGTGACACGTTTACCTAAAGCTAGACAAAGGGGCACTTATATGCTGAACCAGGCAATGTAGTGCGCAAATATCATTCATTTTTTTTCTCTGTGTTAGTTAATACATGTAGTTCAGTTTTCGTAGGTAAGCAAATTTTCCTTTCACATTCATCTTAACCAAACAACTGAATATATTCTATAACACAAACTTTCTCTGCATTGTAAAATACTCTTTATGTCTGGGGGTGTTATATAGTTATTTGCTTTAATGAGTGTTTGTTGTAATGGAATAATGTAATGTGTGTCTTCGACAATGTGTATCTAATATGTAATAAACATGGGGCATGATGACCAAGAGGTTCACTTTTCCGACATGTACTATCACTCCCAACTGTTTTTTTGGCGAGTTCGAGCTCAATGTGTAGCATTTGGTTGGTACATATAGAAAAATAGTTTTCCATTTCCAAAACCTGGTACGTCCTTGCATAACCTTTCCTGCTAACAGGACGAAAGAATGAATCAAGCTTCATCGCAAAAAATAATTTGATTACTTTTTGCTTTTTTTGAGTTCGAAAATTGTTGCATTTTTTACATCACAATTAACTAAAGGTTTTGTTTTATACATCTGTACTGTTCTATTTTATTCAAGGTATCCAAGCAATGCGGCAAATGTTTTCACAGCATGGCCGCCGTAACGTGCCTCGAGTTGGCATTGTCATCACCGACGGGATCTCAAAAGTGCCGACGCAGACCGCACGTCAAGCTAATGCCGCCCAGTCGGAGGGAATAGATATGTTCGCCGTCGGCGTCACACAACTCATCGACAACGATGAACTTCAGGCAATAGCAAGCAACTCATCGAATGTCATGTCGGTATCGTCTTTTGATCAGCTAAAAAATGTCGTATCGTCGCTCGTCCGTCAAGTGTGTCCAACAACAACGACGACGACAACTACAACCACAACTACGACGACAACCACGACAACGACAACTCCGAAACCGACGACGACTACAACGACGCCGACAACTACTACAACTACAACAACCCCAGCACCTACTACAACCAAACCCATAGGTAATAGATTATATAGATTACGAAGGTTCGGGACCAGAAAAAGAAATCCGGTATAGATATAAGTTTATGGTTAATGCTTGTACGCTTGTATGCAAATGAATTACGGACAAGTTAACTGAATCTCCTACTGATTTATACTCAATTTTCTTCTCTATTTATTTATGTGAATTTGTGACAATTGAATTATTTGTTTATTTATTCAAATAAGGGATTTGTTACAATAAGCTGACTAATATGAAGAGGCAAGTAACATTTCAGCTAATTCAAATGAAAGTATTATTTCCCCTGATTCACATGATTTGAGGACGATTAGCATTGTCGCTGAGTTATCTGAATTCATGGCTGTTTGTTTGTTTGTTTTAACGTCCTTTTAACAGCCAGGGTCATGTAAGGACGGCCTCTCATGTATGCAGTGTGTAGCATGTGTGAAGTGCGAGGTGCGTGTTTTGGGAGACTACGGTATGTTCTTGTTATGTCTTCTGGTATAGTGGAAGTGTTGCCCTTTTTATAGTGCTATATCACTGAAGCATTCCGAAGAAGACACCAAGCAACACATGGCAACCTTTCACTAGTGAATACAAAGAAAGGATCATTAACTTCCCTTTTCACTGATTGATACGAATTAAGAACTCTCGAGGTTGTTCCTGGTCCATATTAATCAAATATCTTTTTGATTTTGCTGATAAATCAAAGCTTAATACAATTGTTATGTTTTAGACCCTTGTGATGGATGTAGGATGAAGAACGGAGCTGGATTCAACAGACATCCGACAGATTGTGACAAGTTCGTGCAGTGCTACTTTACAGCCGATGGGAGGAGGCAACATTCCATACAGGAGTGTCCGTGGGGAAATTTCTGGGATCAGGATTCTATGACCTGCCAGCCAGCCCATATGGTCTACTGTCTAACGGGTAAAAAGAGTCTCCAAACTCAGTTCATGCATCTCATGTGGGAGATGTACCGAAGGGAATCGATATTGTTACGAGGGGTATCGGATGATAGTTCCGAAAACACTAACCGGAAGTCAAATACCGGAAGTGGTTGTAGAAAAAGTTGCCATCATAATACGCCTACCTCTAACCATCATCATGGTAGCACTGATGATAAAGGTAGCAGTCAGGAAAGTGGTGATGATAGTAGTGATTCTAGTCAGGAGAGAAATGATAGCAGTGATAGTAATGCTAGTGGAAGTCAAAGTTCAGATGAAAACGATTCTTAGGAGATAAATTAA
The DNA here is from genome assembly GCF_041381155.1 of Argopecten irradians. Classification (NCBI taxonomy): domain Eukaryota; kingdom Metazoa; phylum Mollusca; class Bivalvia; order Pectinida; family Pectinidae; genus Argopecten; species Argopecten irradians. The sequence goes on along the minus strand of NC_091141.1, from coordinate 10,463,489 downwards.
AAGCTAGCATTGTCCGCGGGTAAATTCACGGGAACATCAGAATTAATTACAGTCTATTTCATACATTCGTGATCTCAAGGAAGTGGTTGGTCAGATATCAACATTCTGAAATACCGTCTATTATACTTCAGCAATTTGCCAAGGCAAAGATAATCTATTGCCATATATTTTAAAGAGTTAAAACTCATAAAAATGCCTTTTTTATGAATTTGGTGAATTTTTTTCCGAAATCAAAAAATGTTCAGCTTATTTTTTAAAATAATATTTGAAGAAAAATATTAAGTATGTGAGCATGGTGATATTTTGTTTTAACCTAGAACACCGTATATCGTATGATTTTTTTTTTCAAATACATACAGACTGTAATTAGCTCTCATTTTCACGTAGTGATCTTCTCGATCTGATACTAAATGTCATAAATAATACCTAGCCAATTTATATTAACGCGGAAAGCATAATCACATCAAAGGCAGATTTCTGTGTAATTTCAGACAAACTATCAAATAACTCTGTTTCCTAAAAAATAACTGAAGTTAAAACTAGCCAATGTCAAATGAAGACAGAATACATTGTCTTTTTGAAACAAGGCTGGTTTTACTATAAGATATTTAAATAACAGGTTTTTGCGTTGAAAATAGCACGCAATTTTCATTTATGTAGAATCGACTTGCTGTCGCGTTTTTCTTCAAACTTATTTCAAAATGGCGGGACGTCATCCTTGTAAAATTACAATAAATGTCGAGGTATGAAAGAAAGCTACTCTTTTACATGGATATTCTACCAGAGAGTCTAATCTTCGGGTTGAATATCCGTATCGTTCATACCCACATATGAAAGAGTAGTATAATCTTAATCTGATAGGTCAACTGTTGCGTAATATGATGTCCATAATGAAAATCGATTTTTTTAGACATCAAACATTTTTATTCAATTCAATCAATGGTTATGATTTGCTACCAGAGAACTTAAATGCTTTTTACCCGAAAGCAACATTGGAAAAATATGCAATGGAAACTGGGATCCTCTCTCAAAATCAATGCCATAATATAGGAGGTTCTTTGTTTGATTGTCGCTGAGTGATATCGGTAATTATAGGCGTCTCTTAATATGGATGGGATGTGGATTTGAGGATTATTTGCATAATATTTCATAGGGTTTTTTAAAATAAATTAGGTGTCTTTAATCGTTCAGATTCAATTGAAAGAAAATGACACAAAACAGTTCTTTTCTACTACTTCAAATTTCCCGGTGAATGGCATGTGTGATTCTCGTTTACTGTTTGAACAGAAAGGTGTTTTTGTACCAGTTATCTATCTTTTGTTGGTATTCATTAATGTCGCTTTCTGCGGCGATCCGCTTTCATGATGAGTGGGTGTCATAATATTAGGAGACATTCTGATAACCTCAACTTTTCACATATTAGTGCTTTTTTGTATTTCAAAATGTCAACTACACTATGTACTAGTCAGATTTTCGCCAATAAAATTGGTGATTCGAAACAGACGATAGCGCTATTATATTTGGATATTCTAAACCACGGTAGTTTATATTTATGTCATATCTATATGTATTATGTTAATGGACAATATAACATATTTAAATTTCCACTACAATGTCGTTGGTAGGACTAATTTTACGGAACGACGTTCCATGTAGCCCACTTAATCGTGTATGGGGCATTTTCATGGTTTAGAAAACTCACAAAATGTGCAAGATTTAAAAGTTACCATTTAATTATGTGATGATGAAAAATGGAAATGTTAAAGTCATATATATATATGTAAGCTAAATGTCTTTGTTTTACATAGAAGAAAAGGAATTAACAGAACATGTTGATTATCTATTGTACGTTTTGCTTTAAAAAAGTAATAAATTTGCACGATAATTACAAGGTGGATGTTTTTATTTCGCATCCTCGATCGATTCCATTGGGCTCATGACCTAACACATACATGTAGTCTCAGTTCACAAACGATTGTAATCTTCATGAGGTGTTAACAGCCCGTCACAAGGATTTACTAACCTTTACCGACTGTGTTAACCATAAAGCCGCATGATTAACTACATAATAGTAAACTATCATTTCCACTTCTTTACTTCTGGGATTAATGTTAAATCTCTTTATCAAAGAATGATTGTTATAAACCAGACGAACTACGAATTCAAGTTGACATGGAAGTCAATTATAATTTCCCTACTGATAGGAGTTTTGTTTTTGTCTTAATTACTTTCAAAGGATCATTTATAAAGGACTTCGTATTGGATGACAAACGAAAAGAAATTATTTTCAGGTTCTCCGAAAGCAAGCATTTTTATGGAAGATGCAAACATTCCGGAGAAATAAACTTTGAATAGTTTTTGCAGTAAGCCGCATGTAGTAGTTTTAGTTGTCTTAGTAATCCATTTGAAGTGAAAACTTTTGTTTTCAATAATCGTTAAAAATTGAAATGAAACTGCATGGATTTACAAATTCGATTTTTTTTACAAAAATGTTAAATAATTTTTTAAATACTTGTTTTGGTTATCGTAGAGTAGAAATAATTTTACGGCTTACTACAAATCTAATCCAGGTTTGTTTCTTTCAGATAAATGTGGCGATCCGTATCTACAGGCCCACAAACACACGGCGGACTGCCGATCTTTCTGGTACTGCAACAGTGGAAAATCTTTCCCAATGTGTTGCCCAACAAACACATCATTCATCGACAATGTCGGATGCGTCCCTGACGACGGTTGCCAGGAACATTGCCCACCACGTGACTCTGGCAACCCAGTCCGATTCGTGAAGAGGAACCACCAGCTCGGAGAGACACCAATTTTGGCAGCACCTGTACCGAGTACCGGCAAGGGTTCTTCTCCTAAAAAGACAGGTTTGATGACATTTCATGTTTATACACACGATCGCAAAAATAATTGCCTTCATAAAAAGCAAACATTTAATGTTGCACAGAAAAAACGTAAAAGAAAGAAGAAAATCAAGAAAATATCCCCTCTGGTTAAAAGATTGTTTAGACATTTTCAACGTTTGCAAAAATATAGATCATTATTAGAAAAAATACGTGAAAGGAAATTACGAAAAACTAAGAAAATGCTTAAAGATCTGTTCCATAGTGATAAGAGGAAACGAAAATTCTTCAAAAAACCAACTGTACTTCAAGTTTTAAAAACTCCTAAATATAGCGAAAATACTAATCCTGTTTACACTACAATCAAAAGTTCAAAGCAAAGAAGACGACCGTTTCAAGAAATGGTCACATTTAAACCGCCACAAACGCAATTTCTTACAAAGAATACAAAGAAACACCACTATGAAATTCCATTGACAAAAACAGTAACGTTTAGCCAACAGGTATCACATTTCCCAGAGAACACTAAAACACATATATTACCTAAACCAAAAGTTTACGTTGATAATTCGTGCTTAGGTCCAACAGGATGCTTATCAACACAAACCCTGCTACAAGTTATCAATACAAATGCTATAGGAATTCCGAAAGCAGTCGGAAAACTCACTATTTAGAAAAAAACCTAAAGTCGGCAAAATATTAATGGATCGATGATAGAACCAGAGAAAGGTCGTTATCTTGTATCAAATAGCTCTCATCATCGCTCAATACGATGGTTTTAGGATATCGAAACCCCGTGATGACGTTATCTATTATTGATGTGAAAAATGCAAAATTATCTGTCCTTTTAAAGCAAATTATTATCGTTTAACAGCCAAACACAGCACTTACTATTGATAATGGTGTTTATCTGAACACCGAATCAATTTGTATGCACTGTAACTTCGATTGAATGTGTTTTAATAATTTAATGTGACATTCCTGTCACATTCTCCTTCGACGAATGACGATAATACTAGTCATATGTAGATACATATTGATGATAACAGTTAAGACAATGGTACACTGATGCTGTTGCTACTTTCTGCTAGTACTGAACCAATTAAATGTCTGTCGACGTACAAATTACAAAACATTTGCCTTTACAATCGTTTATCATCCTATGAAAATATATAAAAGCTTTACTATGATGATATAAAAAATATAAGTATTTATAATAATCTTGGAATTGTCTTCTGATTAAAACTCAGAGTGATAAAACTGTCATTTTACACCTCAACACCGATTCGGGACACTAAAACGAAGGACTGTTATTGTTTACCTGGAACTCCGATTTCATATAAGGTTAGGATTGTTTAGATGTGTATCCTCCGTTCAGGTGACATCAGGGATGATCTATGAAACGACATGGGTCTCCATCTCTTCTTAAGAACTTACTAAATGCCTTGTGTGCCTAGTATCGTTTATCTTACATGTGGTTATGAAGATCAAGATTACATTAAAATGCGTCTGTCAACAATGTCATTTTAGTTACAAAACCAACGACAAGACAATCTCCCTATATTCCTTCAACAATATCGAACTCCTGTTTAATCAATATATGTTCAATAACGTAATCGATGTCTACTGATCTATCGGAAGTCAAAGGACCTTTCTATGAGCAAATTGACATATAACCTGCATATTTGAAGTTTTCTCATTTTCAATATCACAAGACCTACCTCTAAATGAAAATACAAATACCTGGTTAATAATGATAGGTAGAAAAAACTTCAATGCAGACCTCTGTCGTGCTACATACATCTTATATAATTTCATATCAAACTCATTAACAAGATATATTTAAAAACTTTCTTAAAGGGACAGTTCATTCTAAGAGAACATTAAAATTTGTACATATATCGGAAAAAAACCAGTTCTAATGGAATTTAGATCAGTCGGTTTTACTGTGATGTGCCTGAAAAGCCCATGGTGGCGACATATGTGTGAAATTTTCAAACTCGCTCGCTGTCCGCCATTACACATTGTGGTCGATATTTTTGAGGTATGCCGAACCCTGTCCCTTGCTCGTAGAGTAATGCAACTTTTGTCTATAACTGCTCAAATCGCTCTGACAATAGTTTGTTTACCTTATTAGGTGAATTATCTTGCCTCAAAATCATTTTATCACCTTCGCAGTGGTTATGTAGTTCATTTGTTTAACGTGCGTGACTTTAGCTCGGGTATAGGTACAGCGTCCATATTCTACCTGCTTAATCGTATTGATCAAAGATTTGAATATTTCAACGATATTAATTAAAATACTTAACAATGACGTGGAATTTGTCAATGTTTAACGTTATACATGGGTCTCCATCTCTTCTTAAGAACTTACTAAATGCCTTGTGTGCCTAGTATCATTTATCTTACATGTGGTTATGAAGATCAAGATTACATTAAAATGCGTCTGTCAACAATGTCATTTTAGTTACAAAACCAACGACAAGACAATCTCCCTATATTCCTTCAACAATATCGAACTCCTGTTTAATCAATATATGTTCAATAACGTAATCGATGTCTACTGATCTATCGGAAGTCAAAGGACCTTTCTATGAGCAAATTGACATATAACCTGCATATTTGAAGTTTTCTCATTTTCAATATCACAAGACCTACCTCTAAATGAAAATACAAATACCTGGTTAATAATGATAGGTAGAAAAAACTTCAATGCAGACCTCTGTCGTGCTACATACATCTTATATAATTTCATATCAAACTCATTAACAAGATATATTTAAAAACTTTCTTAAAGGGACAGTTCATTCTAAGAGAACATTAAAATTTGTACATATATCGGGGAAAAAAACAGTTCTAATGGAATTTAGATCAGTCGGTTTTACTGTGATGTGCCTGAAAAGCCCATGGTGGCGACATATGTGTGAAATTTTCAAACTCGCTCGCTGTCCGCCATTACACATTGTGGTCGATATTTTTGTATGCCGAACCCTGTCCCTTGCTCGTAGAGTAATGCAACTTTTGTCTATAACTGCTCAAATCGCTCTGACAATAGTTTGTTTACCTTATTAGGTGAATTATCTTGCCTCAAAATCATTTTATCACCTTCGCAGTGGTTATGTAGTTCATTTGTTTAACGTGCGTGACTTTAGCTCGGGTATAGGTACAGCGTCCATATTTTACCTGCTTAATCGTATTGATCAAATATTTGATATTTCAACGATATTAATTAAAATACTTAACAATGACGTGGAATTTGTCAATGTTTAACGTTATTTGTTTCATAAGAAATATAGAACAATACATTTATGCCATATTTCACTTCTTGGTTATGTAAAAGAATTAGCCTGAGTGAATTGTCCCTTTAAATTACTTCCTTTAAGGGACACAACTCTCACACAAAGGGATATAACTCTCAATTTTATACAAGTTACCAGCACAAAACTATATAGAGCCTAGTTACCAATCTGCAAACGTTCATGGTAGACTTGGTAGCCGTTTGACATGCATCAACAAACACTGATATCAGAACCCGCATCCAAATTAGATATGAAATGGAGAACAGCGGATTAGTATTGCCTCCGGTGTATAAAACCTTTTCAGCAATTTTTCTCAATGAACGACCGGTTTATTGCTATTACGACTAAACATCCATACAATCCAATAAATTCTAGATCTGATATAGATAAATAATGTATCATAAAACAATGTTTACCATTACAAGAGCTAGAACTGCTGTCACTTTCATCATGTTGGCAAACAGCATGGGTGTGATGGCGCACAAAAGAGCGACTTCCAGTCAAGAACACACGCTCTATGAAATTACTGATTATCGTTTTCAGATAATGGAATGAAATATTATAGTTTGTGATGTTATTAAAATTTTATTGAATGCACACTGTTACATATTTGTATTCACAATACATTTGAGACACAATTGACAATACAGTTATGTAATGATGCCTAACAACATGATCCCTTTGGGTAAAGTTATCCATCAATATATCAAGCCATTCGTGTGTAATAATCACTATATTGTATGTCACTTTTACCCTGACAATCTCCTAACATTGTTCTTTTATTACGAGTCCCTTTTAAGCTAAGCATTGCTATATGTCAAACTTATGCTATGTGTAAATACGTGTGAAGTATACACTTTTACCAATGCGTCTATTTACACGTCCTATCACAACATTTAAAATATGAAACTTCCCTTTCCTTCATTACATATAACGCGTTTTTTCAATAACTTTTAATTTTACCATAATTTAAAATATATTCGTGAATTACTACGTGTCATATATTTTTCTATTCCATAATCAAGTGAGTGTTTGATCTCGCAATTCATAAGAGTAAATTTTTTCGCTGGTGTTAATTTTGCGGTGAATGTTACATCGAGTAAAAAAATATAACTTTATAATGACAAAAACGACCGCGAAACTAATGTAATTATTTGCTCGCAAAACTTTTTCTCTTGATTTGACTTTTTAAAATTCATTTGGTATCAGCAGCTCTCCTTCAATATTCATAAAACCTTTTCTGGTATTCCCTTCTGGTGTCCCCTTTGGTTATTTATGAATCTATGTAACAATGCTGTCGTTCGATATGATCCCGCCCTAGACTGTCCTTGCCTGTCAACATCCGTTTTCATATTCAATGTTTCTAATGACCTCAATATACCCACTCACCTTATCTATATCAACATCATATATTGAGTGTATTATTTACCTGGTCAATGGACAAACAATTAATGAATTTCTAAATAAGTGATTATACGTGATCAAAACCCATAAAATCAGACAAATGTTCGGGGACATTCAAAACCATTGGTTGTGACAACCTTATGGGTGTCTGGAATAACTTGGAATCAAATGATCTGTAAAGCGATTATACAATGTGAAACTTTTTTCATTAACTACGTGGGTTGGCAATTCCACCTAGAATATCACACCATAGGTATTGGTGATTACAAATTCTCTAACAACCATCCGACTCCTTTGTCTACCATCAGCAGCCGACGATGTACGTCTGTATTGATTTCCTTATGGGATATAAAATTGAACAATCCTTTAACCATATCTAATCATAGATCTTAATTGTCAACGCATACAGATTAAATAGAGTTACGCACGATTAATTAATACCTCCGCTGACTAGGTCTAATAACTTTTTTCGCTTTTCCCTCATGAATATCTCCGCGTATTTACTAATTGCAAACCCATTACCGGTTTGGCTTTATCACTCTGGTTTTTACACGTCTAAGAGACTAAGAATAAAGTAAATGGTAAATGGATAATAAAAGAGTCAAATCTTCTATAATTGAATCTTGCTTGAAATAAACATTTTCATAGGCTTAGAATGATGTTTTCAGTTCGTAATGTAAATACTGGCGTCGCAGTTAATTACGTCACATCTGATTGCTTGATAGGGCAGCGTAATAATGTATAAGAAAATCATACCAATAAAAGTGAATTGTAGAAAGAGTAAATTATAAAGAGTGATTTGTATATATATTATATCATAAAGCATACTACGTGTCTTATACCTTTATATTTGTGATGTAAACTTTGACCTCTGCTCTAGATTTACCAGATGCTATTATCAGTTGTTGTTTCCCCTGCAGGAACACATATACCACAGTCTCCCAAAACTTCGAACAACATTACAACAGATATACCGCGGTCTCCCAAAACTTCTCACAACATTACACGCATGCGCATAGAAAGCGTCTTAAATCAAACAAGATTACCTATATAGTCCGTATTGGCAGGCACAAAAATATTACATCCAAACTCAATATGAGGGTATCATTCAATGAACATACTTGTTCAACAACGAGAAAAAACAACTTCCTTATAGCGAGTTATTTTAAGTACTAAAACCCCATCGTACGATGGCCGACAAGAGCCTGGCAAAATGATATGAAAAAACTGTAACGCTTTTTATCATGGTACAGTTTTTTTCACATGTTTGTGTACCATAAATGGTACAAAAACATATGAAAGCATGGTACACAAAGATGTGAAAGCAGCATTTATGTGAGCAATCACTTTTATATCTTTCTGTACCAAAACAGCGGCCGAAAACAGCCATGATACAGAAAAATGTAAAAGGCGAGAGACTCAAAGTTTACCCAGTTTGAACAATGACTTCCTGATAAAGTTGCCAACATTTAGATTGTATACAACTTCACGGGAAAACACCATAAACAATTAAACAAATACTATAATGTTGGAAACCATGTTTCATTTATTTATCTATATAAGAAGAATTACCACGTCATACAGGTTTTATTTAACAATCATAGGCCCTAAGTTACACCCGAAAAATAGCAAAATAGTTTTGTTTCTGTTTGTCCTCAGATGTGCTTAACTATATTTTACGCTTGTTGTGACGCCCTAATCAAACTGCTGCTATTCGGGGTCAGCTCTGGTCATGGTGTTTGATAACAACATTCCAATGCTCCTTTCACATCTTTGTGTACCACAGTTTCACGTGTTTTTTACCACTAATGGGACAAAAAGATGTGAAAGCTCAGACCCTTTCATATGTTTTTGTACCACGCTTTCACATGTTTTTGTATCACCGATGGTACAGAAAGAAGTGAAAAGTAAATCGTTTCACATGTTTATGTACCATGCTTTCACATCTTTTTGTACCATCAGTGTTACACAAACATGTGAAAAGAAATTAGCTTTCACACCTTTTTGCCGGCTCATTTCGGCTATTGGTACATAAACATGTGAATGTAATCTGAATTTTCCCGAGATGTTTATAATCTTTCTGTACCGCACTTTCACATGTTTTTGTACCATATCGTGGTACAAAAAGATGTGAAAAAACTGTACCATGATAAAAAGCGTTACAGTTTTTTCATATCTTTTTGTCAGGCTCTTGTCGGCCATCGTACCATCGTAATTACAACGCTAAATCTCAAGCTATGAAATTTTAATATCTAATTGGAAATGTTTATTACATTGTGTCTTATTTAAGTCAGCGCCTAGCCACCAAGATAATGAAACAGAGTCCAGAAATATCTACAAAAAATATAGGTTTTGACTAAGCCAATCACAGATGACGTTACAAAATGATCAAACATTAAAGCCCAGGAATTTTTCATGATCCGGGACCCATGATCATAAAACTGTCTTGGACTTAAGAACCTGAGTCAAACAAGCTTAGACTGTTTCATAATCTTGAAGCGTGAAACTAGGTCGGTGGTCCGGAAATGACTCTCGCAAATAATCTGCTTTTAATATATTTTTAATGTAGAAGTAGTAGTTGTTTTAATACAGAATGAAGAAGTATTTCATTGAAATGCAGAATCATATGTATTTGTTGTTGAAATAATGCATATTTTAACTTGTTTTAGTATAGTGTTTATTGCAGTAGTTTTACTCGCATGTGAAATTTTCAGTTTTAGTATTTTAATTAGCATGCTTTGTATTAGTGATATATTGTATATTTACGGTGTATCGTACTTATTGTCTTTAATGTATAAAGGAATATACTTTTAATGTGTTTATGGTTTTATTTAAATATTCTAAGTGGTGGAGACAAGATGAAATTACTGTTCAGTTTAAAAAAATCCTTTAGCTACGACGCAATTGTTTTTACGATTATTATTAATGTCGTATTATCTATGCCAATGCGGTAGCTTTCAGCATATTTGCGCTCAATTCTCGCTTGTTTGAATTTTTTCTTGGTTGTTTAATATTTGTTTTGTTTTGATATTAAATTTGTAAAGTGCGTAGTAAAAGTAATTAACAATCGGTTTATCATTTTGTATTTGTTATGAGTTGAAATTGTTCCGAGATATGTCTTAGAAGTCCTTATACTTTAGTTTTTTTAATGAGTTTGGCATTTACCAAAAACTGATAACTTACATAACCTAAGAATATACAAAAAATAATGAGTGTTGAGCGCAAATACACTGGAATTGATCTTTAACTACTAGTAATCAAAGGTGCAATGATTTATTTTGGTATCGGATGATTCTTTGTAACAAAACAATAAGATCATTCAAAAATATCTATATAAGGCATGTTTATGTTTATTTTATTCCAGTTTTAATACGGTCGTTTATATTTTTTTTTTAAATGACGTTATTTCATAGGCTAATACATCGTCACGTGGAGTTTGATATTTATCGTAAAGACTAGTTGTTTCCAGGGTAGAAACATTGAGTCGATATAAACGTCGATTTAACTTCATATCTAACATAAATTTCACGACCTCCGAACGGTTAATATGGAGTTATACCGAAGTCATTATCTAAAATATGTCCTAGATTAATTTTGAATTCAACCAGGGCGGTATAACACCATATAGACCTAAACAAAGGTCCGTAATTGATAAATAGCATTGGCATGGAATGTTGATTTAGTTCATAATGATCTAGGCTGATATAAGAACCTAACTAAGCATGTATATGTATATAAAAATAACTAATTGTATCTCTTTATATACTGTTTATTTTTTATTAAACTGTTGTTGTGAAAGCATGACGTGTATTCGTAGTTGATTGTGATACAGCATGAAATTCACAAATAGATATATACTGTAAAGTCAAAGTATGCCAGCATGATAATCCATTGGCGGGGTATTAAACGCGTCTTTATCAACATTGTAGACATTTACAACATTATAACATTGTAATAATGCTTCTTGGCTTGAGTGCCGCGGTGGCTAAGTTGTCTCGACATATCATAACAAGCCCTCCACCTCTGGGTCGCGTGTTCGAATCCCAAGTGGGGCAGTTGCCATGTACTGACCCCTGGTTGGTGTTTTTCTCCGGGTACTCCGGCTTTCCTCCACCAACAAGTCCTTAAATGAACCTGTTGTTAATAGGACGCTAAACTAATAGAAACCTTCTTGGCTTATCCTTACCATCAGTTCGGTTTGTATGAGTTTCCAGCACGAAAATGACAATAACTTACTAAACTTACTGTGAATTACTGGCTGTGAATTCTACTACATGGAAATTTAGTCCCTGTTAGACTAGAAAAGAAGACTCCGGGCCCTCGCTCTTTACCTTTCTAATCTTTGATTGTATCATCGGATATTATCATTGGGTACGCTGCCAACTATTCAACCAATATACATAATGTAACAGTACACTATATCTATTCAGTTCATTCGGAGGTAATGGTATTTTTTGGAATTGTAATATTTTCCAATGAAGCAAACTCAATATCCCTTTCTCTGTGCAAACTTAAAATAACATGTTTTCTCGATGATAACAAAATGCAGAATGGGATTCACAGCTATGGTGGTACATTATTGCCATTTTCGTACTAGTTTTAAAGGAATTCAGATATAACTTAAAAACACAGCAAAACACTACCAATTGTTTATGGTTTCTTTGAACAAAGAAAGTAAAGAAATGATTGAAAAATAAGGCCGTTATAAGTAGCAAAGTGGTATGAGATACAATGTAGCATGTTATGTTTGGAATCAGTGGTATTTGATGACGTGACAATTGTCTTCTCTACATATGTGTCAACACCTTACAAGTCAGTTCATCCTTCTTTATAAACAGGAATAATATAGGTTGTTTCTAAAATTTCACGTTTCCATTTTACTGATTGGTCAAATTCCCTATGACGTTATGCTATAGTAAGACTGCAAATATATGAATAGGTTATAAAATCGTTATTGCCAGATAACAGTCTATTGATTTAATCAATAACTCTAGGTGTGTTCCGATCGGTATAGTTGTACTTATTAGATATTGATATACATAAATAAAAATGCTAACTGATATAACGGAGACATGAAGTTGTCTACGTTGAACGATTAACAATTCCAACATATAAATATTAATGTTGACAGTGAAAATGTTTTGGTTACCTTTGTGTACTTGACTCTGAGAACAACTCATCGTAAACTTAGCGGTTATATGTTAGTGTCTTCAGCGACATCCTTCAGTGATATACAACTATAAAAAGGGCAACAGTTCCACTATACAAGAAGACACTACATGAATATACCACAGTCTCCCAAAACATGCACCTCGCACAACATATACGCAACACACAACATACATGGGAGGCCGTCCTCACATGACCTTACCTGTTAAAAGGACGTTAATAAAGCAAACAGACAAACAAATTAAAACACTTTGTCTTTTGTATTTAAAATCAAACACATGGAGTCATGCATTGCTGAAAACTTTGAACATCTGCATTTCCCCTAGTTGTTGTACTGTAAAGACGAGCGGCATCACCAGGTCCTGACCCATTGATATAACACAATACAATTATCACAAAGCTCATTATGCATGACATTGAATACTTAAATACTTCATTAGATATGCGTCATATGAGGATTCCCTGACCCCGGGTTTAGTCTGAAACTATTCAAAAATATTATTGGTTTCGATTTGCAGTTAAATTACTTTTGATTAATTAATGAAATATAATCAATACCACATTCAATCTGCTGGCTGAATTTCCATTTTGATAAAGGTCTTTGTGGTAATAAAATTCATTTCTCGATGCATTAACTCGACTATTTATCAATCAAATAAACATTTGATGGGATATCGCTGTTGACGTTAACGTATAGGAGAGTAATCATTAATATTTATTTCCCCAGTAATCAAATGTACTTGAGCATTAAAATGTTATACCTTTCAAATCATCATTCAGTTGATTATGAAAGTTTATATAAATTACACAAAATAATAAATAATACCAAACGACCTAACAAAGCCTAATAAGTAACTAATTAACAAAATAAAAAAATATGTGCTTTTTTTCGTTACAAATAGGGGATATGACAACAACTTCATTAAAATGATAGCGATCGTGAGTTATGATCACGATGTTGTTTTCCACTCCATAAATTGTGTACGATCAAGGTGATAGATTGCGCATCGAGGTCTTGAGACATCCTAATTAAAACTCCGTAACTTAAAGCTGACAATGCAAGTTAAAAACATGCAGTTGAAATTTAAAAAAAAATATTAACGAAATATTTTTTTTTTCAAAAATTGTTTCTGAGACATCCCCTAGTTATGACAGTGTGGTATCTAAGGAAGTGGCAGCCATTTTTCTTTTGCTCTGCTTAGTAACCTTCACTGGCCAACCCCCTATATAAAGCACGGGACACTTGACACACGTGTATCATTCTAAACATATCTTGTCTCAGATACACATGCCCCGATATTGCAAATAACAATGTCAAATTGAAAATAAACACTGCACTCACCTGACAATATTTCATTGAAGTAATAGATGAATGCTATATCCCAACATATGTCCAATACGAACTAATAAAACACTTCAATATACACTAAGTTTTACACGTACATGTACAACGACACGTGTGTGTCCTTGATAGTTGTCGCTCGTTCGGATCAGGTACGTAGTCACGTGTATATGGTCAGTTGAGTGCGTCGGGTACGATGATATACGTGGAGATATGTGGACGGATTATTTTTGGATTTCTATTCACTTGCGTTGGAATTTTATTTTGAGAAACATCTAAATGACAACTTCGAGGAGTTGACATGTTTTCTTGCTAAAAAAAGTCCCATATAGTTTTACAGGTGAGGGTTTTGTTTACCTATTTGTAGGTGACATAACCTGTGGACTGCTAGGTGTATAGGTACATGAATGAGCGCACGTGTGTCGATTCACGCGCTTTATATAGGGGTCGGTGAGTCGTCGGAATGTAAAACAAAAATGGCTGTCCTCAACCGGGGAATGTCTCATAAACGATTCTTGGAAAAACGAGTATACTTATTCTTTAAAAAAATCATGTTAATAATTTTAACTTGCATTGTCAGCTTTAACAAATCACATCATACGTTTTCGAACCATTACCTAAAATTTGATTGACTTTACCGAAACTTATGATACAATAGATCAATTCGACATAATTTATGATAACTAACCATGGAATTACTTTGCGCCGAGTTTTAATACAATGGCATGGCTTTAAAGTATCACTTTAGTGTGATATGTTTAAACTCGCCATCCTGGATACTACATGGATTCCGATCACTTACGATCTCTACACCGGACTATCTCATAGTAAAGCTGAAGGCATCTCAGAAGGAAAAATCTAAATAAATCGTAGGACTGCAAAGATTTCCTTTGAAGACTAAAGAGAGCGCGACGCCCAACTTCAAAGCCAAACAGCCAACCACAGTGTCCCATTATATGGCTCTTTTAATGTACATCAAATGACTAAATTATCTTTTTTGTTCTGTTGCCTCCACTTTTATTATAAGATAGTCCAGGGCCCAGTTCCATGAACATTCCATGACGTTAAGGAATCCCTTAACTTAACGTTCCCTATGGAAAAGCATTACAAAACATATCTTAAAATCTGTAATGCTTTCTTATGGAGAATTAAGGGATTCCTTAAACATTAGGAATGTTCATGAAACTGGGCCCTAGAGTAAGTGATCAGCAAAATTTACAGGAAAATTTATTTTTTAAAGTAATATTAACATGATAAATATAAACTCCGTTCAAAATCGGAAGTATCAGTATGTCATATATAACAAGTATTTTATAAATGTAATGCTAACAGTTGTGACCGTTCGCGATTATTCTTTATTTGGTGTATGATATTTGCATTGTGTGCATTGGCCATTTCTGCGTCATCGACGCTTTAATAAGCAACGCCCTATTCTACAGAATGTGACAAGAAAGAGACCCCAGGTGACCCAAAGCATTTTGAGCAGCTCGTCCCTCGGAGCGGCTGGGTGAGGATGCCGTGTGCCCCTGGGACAAGCTACAATCAGAAGGACTGTCAGTGTACTGTGATGTCTGCGTACACTAAAAAGGACGAGGGTAAGTAGGCCGATCACAGTGTTTCTCTTGGTGAGGAGTTAGGGATGAGGGAAATTTCAAAGAGTCTCTACTGGTGGAAAGAGTTAGAGGCGAGGAAAATATCAAATAGTCTCTGCTGATGTTGAGGAGTTAGAGGCGAGGGAAATATCAAATAGTCTCTGCTGGTGTTGAGGAGTTAGAGGCGAGGGAAATATCAAATAGTCTCTGCTGGTGGCGAGGAGTTAGAGGCGAGGGAAATATCAAATAGTCTCTGCTGGTGGCGAGGAGTTAGAGGCGAGGAAAATATCAAATAGTTTCTGCTGGTGGCGAGAAGTTAGAGGCGAGTTAAATTTCAAATAGTCTCTGCTGGTGGCGAGGAGTTAGAGGCGAGGAAAATATCAAATAGTCTCTGCTGGTGGCGAGGAGTTAGAGGCGAGGAAAATATCAAATAGTCTCTGCTGGTGGCGAGGAGTTAGAGGCGAGTTAAATTTCAAATAGTCTCTGCTGGTGGCAAGGAGTTAGAGGCGAGTTAAATTTCAAATAGTCTCTGCTGGTGGCAAGGAGTTAGAGGCGAGGAAAATATAAATAGTTTCTACTAGTGGTGAGGAGTTAGAGGAGAGGGAAATATCAAATAGTTTATGCTAGTGGAGAGGAGTTAGAGCTGAGGGAAATATCAAATAGTCTCTACTGGTGGAGAAGAGTTAGAGGTGAGGGAAATATCAAAGAGTCTCTGCTGGTGTTGAGGAGTTAGAGGAGAGGGAAATATCAAATAGTCTCTGATAGTGATTAGGCAGGTAGGGCATGTATCACACTCTGGTAAATTGGGAGTTGGGAGGGGGTATCAAACTGTCTCTGATGGTGAGTAAGGAAGGGGTCGATTATCAGATTGTTAATTTGAAGAGTATTAAAATGCCTACTTTCGGTGGTGGGGAAAAAGGCGGGTAGCAAAGCGCATACGTGTGGTCTGTTCAACAAAATGATTCATTCTTATATGTTTGCTGTGAATTGGCGTGTGTGATTTGTATAGAGAATTATAAAAAACGTTTTCTTCTTATGGGAATAAGGATACTTAGATATCTCAGTTAAGGGGGAAATGATGCCACTTCAATGACTAAGATGTAAGAATAAGGTATTAAGCCGTAACCAAGGGGAATTATACCACTTCAATGACTAAGATGTAAGAAAAAGAGCCGTAACTATATTATATTGTTTTACTTCAGGCTGTAAATCCAAGGTGAGTCTGAACTTTGCCACCTACATCGAGGAAAGCAGAGATAAATCGGTGTATGTTGTAAATGATAACGTGTCCGTTGCTCATGGTGTCGCTATATTCGACGGAAAGAGTTCCCTCCGTGTGCCTCAACTGTCCAACATGGACCTTGGAGACACTGTGATCCTAAAGATCCGATACAAGGACAGGCCTACGCGACACCCTAGGGCAGCAGTTCGACCCCAGGCTCTAATTAGCAATGGCGACTGTGGAAACAATGCGTCTGTCCTATTGGCGAAAGACGACACCAGCATAATGTTTGGAGCGGAAACGGATATAGGCGGGTACACCAGCTTCTCTATTCCTGCCCCGGTAAGTCAGGTGATATATTAAATGGACTAAACTGATAATGACAGATATGCTTGAGCTTTAAACATGTATTATTAGTATTTTTAGGCATAGAAAACGTTGTTATTTTCTTTTTATGAAAAGTAGCCATTTTCTTGCAAAAGAAATATACTGTTTATCATATCTAATGTTGACATGTCGATGTCATAAATGACTACATGTTAATTTCTTATTTTGTATTTCATCATTTTTCAGGATACTGAGTGGAAAGATGTGACGTACACATTCAATGACGGAGTTCTTGAAGGGAAAGTCAATGACGTCATTTACGCTCAGCGATCTGAAGGTATGCTTTTGTGTCCTGGTCACATTCTTTGTCTTTTGCCGTCCTATCCTGGTTTGTAGTGTGAACCAGTACTTGTTTCACATGGTTCTGACTGCAGAGTTAGTCATCGCCACAAAATGACATTATGTCAGAACTATTGAGGTTCATGTTTCATATTCTTATCAGCGCACTAGGCTCATAACAGGACTATCAAAGATTCAATTCCGAAATTATAGAATGTGTATTATTATTATTACTATTTAGATATGACGTATGTCATAAATAAAACACGACTGGAAACAATGGAAGCTTCGTAGGTCTAGAGCATACGGACCAGTGACCAGGTATCTTTTGTCCTGGAATTCCGTCATTCGTATATATAACCGTAAACACTGATACATCCGCGGATAACTATTTCTATCAATGGGACGTTCTAGATATACCAACCCAAATAAACAATTGTTATTGATCCCATTCCAATGTATGATCCATTTATTTGTCTACGATATTGTCCTATACCCAAGTGACTGCCTTTGAAAACTGTCTCAAAGAGTGCATCCTACAGACAGGTATTCCAATCTATTTGCTGCTTTTCATGCATTGGTTGTCTTTTCACTCCGACACTTTTGAATGCTATATCGTTAATGTGTTGTTGTTGGGGTTTTTTTTTTTTTTTTTGTTGTTTTTTTTTCGTTTTTTTTTCCAAAATCTATTCCATGCTGAGGACGATACACATATGACTTTCCTATGGCCACATAATTATCACAGTAATCAATCTGTTTACATTAAATGGTTTATTGATTGCATTTATGTATGTTTTCTGTTATAGGAATTATAGAGCGCAGGCCCTGTGCCCTTCAGATAGGTCATGGACAAGACATGGATGACTTTGAAGGGGAAATGGATGATGTGAGTGAATATAGTAAATAAAACAGAAATTGTGCATTTGTTACTACAGTATGTGTTTTCGTGTTGTGAACAGTTCTTTATCATTATCAGATTCCCTTATTTGTTTCATCTATTGTATGGCATCTTCGCTAGGCAAGGCGTAAGATTACGTTACACTCCACGAAGCCTTGGTGATGTTTTGAACACGGCTATATCCACCGAGGGTGCATGGAGTATAACGTTATTAGAATCCTTGGCTGGCGAACATGCTACATGGTTACTGTATTTCGCGGGGATGAACATCGCTATACATAGTTAGACACCGCCAACAAAATGGCAATAAAGAATGATAAGTAAGACAAACTTAACAGCTGATTTCTGTTCGATAAATTAGCAAAAAATCCCTGCGAGTTAGTATCATAGTGGAGATCGCGAAATGTTCTCCTCATAAAATAAACAACAATACAGTATTGTATTATACACTTGCTGCTATCACTTCCAAATTACTGTCTTTTTTCTTACGGTGCGATTTATTCAGTCATATATTTCCTAAACAGTTTATCAACCATTTAGTTTTTGCATTTTATGGATCTAAAAATTGATTCCTTATGCAATTGTCTTATTTTTTCCAGATCGAATTCTTTACATGTAAACCAGACGACTTCGATAAATGACGGAGATATGTCGATGTCTGATACAGCTACCGAAATCCACAGTTTTCCTCAAATGTCACACGGCCTTTCCATCATTATCTATTGCATTTCTAAGGAGAGGAACCCTGTCCCGTATAGTCAGGAGTGATGATTAACTTTAAAGATTCCATGTTTCCCTCTGATTTGTGAATATTAATGGTTCAAATGATTGGTAAAACATGAAGTGTCACTTTGATTTGTTTCTGTCTCCAGCAACGACATTATTCTTTTAAATTATTGAGCTAGTCATACAACAAAACCATATCATTTAACTGAGTTCATTTTTTCATAATTTCTTATTTTTCTTTTCTATCGCAATACCTGACATATCCGTATTAATTCATTCCTTGTTTCAACTTTTGATTTTAAATTTCTCAAAAATATATGATTAATAAAATAAAGGAAATCAGTAAAATTTTAAAAAAAGGATAATAATGTGGTATGAATAAAGATTCCAACGAATGGAAAACGGAAATCATTTCATTTTTATTTCAAATAAAGCTGCCTACAACATTCTTATATAATGTAATATCTGTTACAGTAAACATTTTACCAATCATGTTTCAATTAAACTTTCGCTGATATACCTGAATTTCACCATGTTGTATAAAGTCTGTATTTTTTTAGTGATCAAATTTCCAAAGCTAATGTAAATTATTGCTGGGTTATAGGAAAAACGTATATCACGTAGCCGTCTGTGTCCGTAAGTCTTAAGAACCTTCGTAATTAGAAGTACTGTAAACATAACTTTTTACGTGCGATTACATTTCACGTATTTCGCGGGCTATTCCGTCGTTGCAAATAACAGAGTTATCTCCCTTGGGGTAGGCATCCATTGTGACGTCGTCATTTGTGAGCAAAACTCGCATCGTTTGAAAACTTTGAAGTTACGCTCGCAAATACATGACGTCACAATCAATATCTACCCGCTATGATAGATAACTCTGTAATATATACAAATACAGAATAATAAATCGCAAAAAAACGTCGTCATAATGTTTCAAATACACGTAACGTAAAACCATAGAATTCTAAATCGCCTGATAAATTACCGTGAAAATGCCCGGAGGTATGATAACGCGTAATTAAGTTACCGCGAAAAGATGTTGGTTTACAGTATATACAGGTGTACATATGATGTAGAGGACGTTAGTCAGCAGGTGTTAATCTTCAACTTAAATATTGAAACATATATAGGAATTCTTTTATGGTGAAGAATATGTGTTAAGGTCAATAGTATATTGGTGAGATAGGATATAAATTATTGCATGCAAGTTGCAATCTTATATCTTAGCAGTTCGTTATGCTAACTCGATCTAAAATATTTGTAATGTCTGACTTACCGTCTCGCTTGATTAGTTTCGAATGATATAACATTTGATGATACATAGTATTGGCAAAATACTAATCGTTGTTTTCTTCGATTTTGTCATTCAGATTTTCTTGATTCTTATAACAGGTCTTGGATGCATTTTTATAAGTCAGTACAGTAGATTTTTGCCTAATTATACTATCACCGAAACCGATTGGAAATTATTACATTTACAACCATATAGGGGATGGGGTGATAATTTGTCGCTATTTCTTCTGTTTGAAGAATATTGTAGTGATTGTCTTACGTGTTCTTGAATTCAGTTTTTTTCTTAACTTTCCACAAATAGTTTGAGTATCCAAAATGATACACCTCCTAAACATGTATAGATTACAAATGTCTAGATATCATAAAAGATGTTTGAATTCATTTAAGGAAAGTTCAAACATTTTTTAGTTCATTTAAGTCATAAATCTGTCAAAAATATCCCATTAAGCAATTTCGTTTCTTGTTTTAGACTATATGGTGTTTTTAGGGTTGTCGGACGACGTCATTTCCAGGATTTATTTTCATGTTTAAATAGAGATAATAGGAGAGAAAATTACATCTGAAAATTGTCACAGTTACTTTTCAGCATAGGAATTTTTGTTTAGGATAGTTATTGTTGGTTTAGATTGTAAACTAAAAATTCTGTAAGTTCCATTTTACGTAGCGTTCCAATTTGGGTATCGTCACGTTAAATGTAGTGTTAGCATTGTATTACTTGTTTCAATTCTAGACTGTATTAAATGTATACGACATTGGTGTAAATATGTCACATTCACTATCGGCGAGTTGTCTGATAAGATAGCTAACGTGGTTAATAATGTTTCTATTCAAATAAGCTCGTGTCGAGATTTCAATAGATTACTTACAATGGATTTTTTTAAAATGTCTTTAATGTAACAAAAATTAAGACTTTACTCTACCTTTCAATGTATGTTGTACAAAAATTATTTAATGTTATTTTGAATTTATGTTTCATCGTATCTGTTTGTGAGTTTAGTTTCCGGCGGGTTCCTTAAGTATATTTCGTAGTTTAAACATTAAGTGTTATATCTTTCACATTGTATAGCAATAAAAAAATACGAAACATCTGTCTACTTTGTCTATAGTACGTTTCATTATTTAAAATGTGATGTGTCAATTTTTTCCAGACAAAGAAGTCTAAAACTCTTAATTGGTTTAACATATTCCAGTAATGTGTCCTCTCAAACTCAAACGATACGACAAAACCAGATATACTCTTCACGGTACAAATGTTGTTTTGATGTATATTACACATAGATAGGTGCAAGTATGGTTAAAGTTCTATCTGATATAGCTGACACTAGTTTAGTATAATCGGCCCAATTGATAAAAAAAATTATCATGATCTCATCCCATACCATTCATTAACCAAATTTATTCGCTTAATAAGTCGATCAGGTCATGGTTTGGAAACTTATATTCTGTATTTACATATAAAATGTCCTGATGGGTAAGTATTGGTTATAACGTATACGTTCATATTTGATTTAGGAAATTTTGTATATGTTCACAAACGATTGACGTCACAAATTATACCACAACGACAAATAATGAAACATTATTTTCAATAACCTTTGGATTCTGGATATGAAATTAGATCATAAGAATAATTCATAATATTTATGGGTTTATGAAGTCATACACCAAAAACGGACAAAAATTCCATATAGGTACGAAGTCAGATTTTGTCTATGACTTCATAAACCCAAAATATTATGAATGCTCCTTATGATTAAATTTGAATGACTCAGTGAGGTACTAATCCGGCCTTTTCGTGCATTTACTACTTTACTTATGATGAATCAAGTTGAGTTGTTGTGCATTGATATCTTATCCAATAGTAGTGTACTTTGGCCAATGACTGTACCTCTTTTAAAATTTCCCCCTTAAAACGTTCTTCATATATGACATCATAATATTCGACGTACCATTCTTTCAGTCTTCGCAAAATTACCTTTAAATGGTAATAACATATTAAATTTAATTATGCCAACATATACAAGGATGCATAACCGTATATAAGCAATGACACATACATAAAGTCAAATAACCGCACAAACACATGGACTCATAACCGCACATACACATACACGCATAACCGCACATAAAAAAAACACATAACCGCACGTAAACAAGGGCACATAACCACAAATAAACAAGAACACATAACCGCACATAAACATGGACTCATAACCGCAAATAAACAAGGACGCATAACCGCAAATAAACAAGGACGCATAACCGCACTTAAACAAGGACACATAACCACACATACACATGGACTCATAACCGCAAATAAACAAGGACGCATAATCGTACATAAACAAGAGCACCAAACCACACATACACATAGACGCATAACCGCACATAAACATCGACTCACAAACGCACATAAACTAAGATACATAACCGCACATACAAAAGGACGAATTACCGCACATAAACAGTAACACATTACCGGAAATAAACAAGGACACATAACCGCACATACAAAAGGATGCATTGCCGAACATAAAAAATGATACATGATTACATATATAAACAAGGACACATAACCAAATATAATCAAGGACTTATAACCGAACATAAACAAGGGCACATAACCGCACATACAAAGGCACATTACCGCACATAAAAATGATACATAATTAAATATATAAACAAGGACACATAACCACATATAAACAAGGACTTATAACCGAACATAAACAAGGGCACATAACCGCACATACAAAGGCACATTACCGCACATAAAAATGATACATAATTAAATATATAAACAAGGACACATAACCACATATAAACAAGGACTTATAACCGAACATAAACAAGGGCACATAACCGCACATACAAAGGCACATTACCGCACATAAAAATGATACATAATTAAATATATAAACAAGGACACATAACCACATATAAACAAGGACTTATAACCGAACATAAACAAGGGCACATAACCGCACATACAAAGGCACATTACCGCACATAAAATGATACATAATTAAATATACAAACAAGGACACATTACCACATATAAACAAGGACTTATAACCGAACATAAACAAGGGCACGTAACCACATATAAACAAGGACTTATAACCGAACATAAACAAGGGCACTAACCACAAATACAAAACGACGCAACCGCACATAACTGTGATGTGCAAAAAAAACGCAATTCTTTTAGTGCATTAAACATAAATATAGATAGTAAAAACGTCAGCATTCAATACATAAACAAAACGTATACTGCGAACAGATAAGAATGTGTAAAACGAGCCTATACCGGATCTATCAATAATTAATCAGAAATGTTATAAAATATTTCCATATATAAACTAGTCACATTAATCAGGATACCGCACAAGTCCCCATCGCATTGATCTATAACAAGTTTTTTTATACAATGATAATAATTCCATTCTGTAAATATTTCAGTAAAGCATGGTTCCACGGATGAATGAACAATTAATCTAGGATAAGCAGGTCAACGAACCATTAATAGATCCGTGAAATGATGGCATGGTAACAATTTATATTTCATACATATTTTTGAAATGCTTCCATTCTAAGGAGTTTCTGGACAATCATAATGCTTTTTTTCATAAACATGTAACACAGTATGGATGCATCAATACACCGTTGAACTTGATCAACAGATAAATCATCCGCCGTAGGTCGTTGATACTATACACGCAATCCCTTCTGGATAACAAAAACGATAGATTAGGAAAAACAATGCAGTTTTCCTTTAGGTTTGTTATCATTTCAAATGTGATAATCCTAATAAAAGATGGAGTCTGGACAAACAAAACAACTCAACAGAGCGATATGCAACTCTTGTTAAGATACTGCGTGTTAAATAAGTGATATTTTTACAATCGAATCTTAATGCAGAATAGCAGTTTTCTGAATATTTTGAGAGAATAATGATAGCACACAAGAGGCACACAATATACGGGGAGAATTACTGAGCTGTTTTGTAGAAACATACATGTAACTAGCTGTTACCATGATACTGCAACATTCTAAAAATAGAGCATATATGCGGAAAATGCTAAAATGTTCAATGTAATGGTCAACATAGTACTAGGTTTGATTCATCAAGTAAAGCGAAAAAAGCGAAACAAAAATTTTCGAGACGATAATCAACTGCTGTGGAGTTTGTCGCTTGGTTTTTATCCACTGTGAAAAAAAACGCATAACTATTAAATAAACAATAAATATTCATCGTTTAGTGTATGAATGTCATTTCCTTGCCATAATTTTTTTTTGTGCGATGTATATAAAATATATAAACATCTTAGGCCCCTTAATGGTTCGAATCATTTCCTTAACATTGGATCCTCACTTAAAGGCAAAAAGACAATCAAGCTATCCATATACATAATATATAATAGCGGTTGGACAAACCTTCACACTATTTCGATATCGAACCCACATCACAATCTGCCATAATATTTACCTTTAACTTACCAAAGGCGTTTACGCCTTAACAATCGTATTCAAGAACAATCTTTCCAAATATATCAACCGATAATTATTAGATTAGATTAACTTAAATGTCCAATGTAAAGTAAAAAGTTTAGACAGCCATCTCCATACTTTGCATTTTTGTTTTTAACGTCTTTTAACTGCTAAAATTTGTTTAAAAGGTATTTTCATTGACTGTGACGGAACATCAATGGTTCCAGAGAAAAACCATCGACACTATATCTAGTGCAAACTGCCCGATGTAGGTACTACATAAGCGCTAGTGCCTGACAACTGCCCGATGATGACCCTGAACTAGCTGACAACAAATAAAAATTTAGACATTTTGTCATAGAGGCTTCAACATAAAATTTACACCCTTATGAAATACATAATGTAGTTCGTGACTTAAAACACTTTTTTTCTTTTGCACAACATGTTTATACTGGTAAATACCTTATATACGACCGTTGACCATCAAACAATCAACGCGTTATATATATATATATGAATACCAATATTTATCTATAATTGATGTTGTTTTTTATTTTTACTGCATGCTTATATACACGCGGAGATGTGTTAAATGAAGTGATAGATTAATTTCTATGATCACAGGAATCATTAACGATTGTGTTCCATCACTGGGATTCATCTCTCTCGTTGAAACATTGGACAGAGATCCTTGGGGATAAGTCACATTAATCAGAGGAATGGTTATCCTTAGTGTGTATATAGCTGTGTAGGATAGCTGTTAAGTTTACCTGGGCCATTTGATGATAGGTGTCTGATTCTGGGACACATCCAATCAATTATCAGTACTGAATATTGTCTCACTATAAGAAATTCCACCATCGTGATCTTCGTGAATTAAACTTCAGTATATGGGTGAAACCTTACAGCAGCGTAATATCATTATGACAAATGAACGCCAACTTTCAAAATGGAATGTTTTGTTCACATGAAAATGCAGGCTGATATCACTGTTATGAATCATAAAGTGTTGTTCAAGGAGATTTGAATGCCAAATGGTATTGAAATTACACCAACGATGCTGGTCATGAAAATATGAATTACGACTGACACCGACATCATGGAATTATGAATTACGACTGACACCGACAATGTTGATCATGGAAATATGAATTACGACTGACACCAACATCATGGAATTATGAATTACGTCTGACACCGACAATGTTGATCATATTGGTCATATGAATTACGACTGACACCAACATCATGGAATTATGAATTACGTCTGACACCGACAATGTTGATCATATTGGTCATATGAATTACGACTAAAATCATTGTGTTGTATTCACAAGTGATGTTTATGGAGACATAACTGCCAACTGATCTTTAAGTTGTTATAGTTGGTCACTGCAATATTTTGTCTTTTACGCGTGTCAATTTACTGCAACTATTTTCTATTGAAGGTGTGAGTTGAGGGAAAATAAATTCAATAGTAAAATATATATTAGAAGCCTGTATCAATGATTGTTTGGAATTAAACGGATCCCTTTCAGGTAAGAAAAAAAAATCTTTTTAAACTTATTTATTTAGCGCAATATTACTTCAACTTTGTGAACTTTTTACTGAATTAATAGCATGAAAATCGAAAATCCGCTGAATATTAAGTAATTTTAATGTATTAACAACATAGAATTTATCATTATTATTTATTTTAACAGTAAGCATCACAAGATCACATGGTACTGCATTGCTGAACACAATGCATAAGACCATTTTGTTGATAAAACCAATGAAGTTTATAACTAGTTATATTAACACTAAATCGTGATCTGTAAATTAGTTATGAATATTTGTGTACTGTCAAAAACATCACCAAAACACTTCAAATGCAGTCTATTTAGTACTTTTCTGTTACAAATTTTATCAAAAACACATCAAACATATTCTAAAGCTTGAGAAAAATGTCATATTGAAATCATATGGAACCAAATTAAAATATACATGTATTTCAATTTAACCTCCACAGGTGTCTATCGCTGTTGTGATCTAGTTAATGTCCGTGTATGAGTAAACACTCCCATATCACTATTTGTTCAATTAACTGGGACAAGAATGTTACGATAGACTGTACATTTTATTGTTATCGTAATGAATGTACAAAAGATACAGAAAAGGTGTTATAAATACTGCATTTTACCAGTTTTTCTAACCTTCTAATATTCGTCAGTGATTTGCAGAATTATGACTGGTTATATTTAAGTACATGTGTACGTGATCGAGCGGTTTTCTATAAATATATAGAGGATCTTACATGAGTGACTATCTGGCTCAGACGTGACGTTTACTTCTACTGAAACAATCATGCGACATCAAATCTATATGTGACGTCATGGCCGTATGACATGGTTGGACGGGCCAGTTATACGATAAATTGTGTTTCGTGATGGATAGAATAGTAATCACATCATCACTCTAGTAAGGTCAATGAATTCACTGAAATTAAAAAAAAAATAATTAATTAAAAAAAACAAAAAAAAACAAGGCATTATATTTGTGTTTTAAATCGACAGCTTGATAAAAATATGGCTAAATCGCTTAAATTTTAATCAATATTAATATAAAATACATATGTATTATTGACAAAAAAATCAATGTAATGAGTCTTTTTATAATCCAAATTATTTAAAGTAAGCTTATTGTTTGAATTATATAATGCACTCAGAATACAACGAAGCTGTATTAAATTCTAAATAAAATCCAAATAAGACTTGTATTTTACTCCATTCTTTAATTGTCAATGATCACATAATTGGATACGAATAATCAATGGCGTGGGTATTGGTTCGAGTGTTAATACAGACATGTACAATAAACTTAATTTATTATATCATTATTTTCTACAACACATGCAGTGTATGCTAGGATCGGAGGCAACAAATGCTTTGGTCCAGCAATGGCATCCAGTACACAGGACTGAATGACTGCCACCTGTGAACATATAATTATATACTGTATATGATATAAATTTTTCAATGGAAACATATACCGTAAATGATATTAATACTTCCATGGAAGCATATACCGTAAATGATATTAATATTTCAAGGGTAACATCTTCTTTTTATATGAAAACATCCGGTGTTATCTAATATAATTCAATATTACACGTCTTGCCGATTGATGCAAAAAAAAAAACGAAATCTCAAAACGATGCGAGTAAAGTACAATTTATACCGTTGATTAGTCCACCTTCCAATGATTGTGATGTCATCTTTTGACGTGAATTTTGTTACATCATAATCACAGGGACTGATTGACGGTGAATTGTAACGTTACCCACGTCGTTTCGGTATATCGAAACCCCCATATTTAGGGGCCACGGTGGCCGAGTGATTAAGATGTACCGACATATTACCACATGCCCTCCACCTCTGGGTCGCGAGTTCGAATCCCATGTGGGGCAGTTGCCAGGTACTGACCGCTGGTCGGTGGTTTTTCTCCGGGTTCTCCGGCTTTCCTCCACCAACAAACCTGGCACGTCCTTAAATGACCCTGGCTGTTAATAGGACGTTAAACTAATCAAACCAAAAAAAACCCGTATTCAAATGACACTAACACACGTGAAAATAGAAGGAGGAAGATGGGAGTGAAGACACGAAATATTGACCAATTGCATTTTAGAAATGTGCAAAACCTGAAAATTAGGATTCTTTAATATCAGATCAGGCGATTTTTAGATCTAATAATAAACCCTATGGTATTCGTGAACAAAGGGGTTTAAAACTTGACATGAACTCTTTGAGCAATTCTGAAAGAAACCGTTGATAAAACTTATGATGAAATTTATTTACAGGAAAAGCTTGATCAACATGTCTTTTAGAAAAAAGAAATTAAAACGAAGACGTAGACGATGGTTTAAATCTGCTGTAAATTGGGGTAGCAAATAGATATAAAAATGTTAGAACTTTCTATAAATGAATTCATTTAAACATTTTTATCATGTCTGGGCATTTATTAATCAAACTATATTTAGGGGGTGTTATATTCTGTGGATACTCAAACTGCTGAAACAAAGATCTCTTTTTAATATAAATATATGCACTTTCGACAAGTAAATATATCATGAAAATTAAAAGTGAAGGCATATATTTGTGGAATGTCAAGAGAGAAATCTGGATTCTAGCACACGCTAGAATTTTTTTTTAACAATTATCTTCAAAAATTTGGGAAGCGTTATGTATACATTTGTAATATGACCTAAAATTATCAATATTATCATTATTCGCTCTGATACTTGTCCATTAATTATAGATTACGCTAGAAGTAAGTCATGTAATATTAAAGCCTGATTAAAGTCGAACTAGTTTGATCCCTCTATCACATGGAACCATAAGTGTGTTTCATGAAATATGGATGCAATATTAGCCTTGTTACAATTAAGTTCCTCCCTTATATATCCCTGTTACCTTCACGGTCTACATATCTATAGTAGCAAGTCAGTTACTGTACCCAAGTTATTTTTTGTATGTGATTTAACTTAGCGTATTTCACGTGTGATGAAAAAATTACGAACATTAATATCAGCAAACTGCTACAAATACATATATAATAAAACTGTAGGACTAAAAATCGCGAAATCACATCGGCGTGAAAAGTATTGGACATGGAAATCGCGAAATTACATCGACGAGAATAGACGTTTTATCAGTATGATGGTCTTCGTACTTTCAAATCAAAGTATAAATTGCATAACATCGTATAATTTCGCGAAATGGCTCAAACGCGAATTCAAATGGTACGCGAATAATTACTTATCTAATACAATAATGGGAGTAAAACCCTCTAACCCTAGAATTTATGTATTCGTGGATAAGGACTACTATATATGCCAAAAAGTCTCACGTATATAATAGAAAATTGGATAACCAGTATATTATTAATGTTAAAATTCGCGATTGCACGAACATTTCAAGCCGAGACCAAGTATCGACGAGGGGGTCGCGCTTGCTGTATACTGTAGATTTTTACCGGTAAAGAGAAGCGCTAATAAACCATATATTTGCATGTAAAAGTAATAATCCTATATGTCTTCCATGGGAAAAAAACGTCATAGATAAAACAATTTTCAATGTATAATTTCCATCAATAACTGACAAAAGAATTACTAAGTTTAGAAATAAACATAAATTGGAACCTTTCGAGAATTAAAAACATTGCAACTTTAAACTGCTAAAATTATTTTCTACGATTGCTTTAACATTTTAATATGAAATACTAATAACTTACTGAATTTCATGAAATGTATCCATGTATATGTATATAGAAATAAGCACGACGCATAATTCGAAATTGAAATTCTGTGTGAAAGAGATTTAATTTCCTCTCCCAGTTCTATGAATGTGTTTTATAAGTAGCAGTCCTCGTTGTAGCTATCTAGCTTTAATTAAACTTTATTCGGCAGTCAATTTTCAATAAAAAAAATCCAAATTGATATTTATTTTACAGTAATAATGTTAGTGTACTAACATTTAATACCTTATACCTTTTTGTCTTTACTTACCCTGTCCTTACATCTGGAAGGTTCAATGTCAATAAGACATATAAAGGTAATTTATGAGTAAATTTCATAAATGCTTAGAACACAATTTCACTTCTTTGTTTGAATGTGTTTTACTTTGAGTTACGGATGAGTTACCAGAACATCAGTTATCACAGTGTTTACCAGAGATGTACTTTTCACCTCTGACCGACATACCATTAGCATGAATGTTCTAGCTAATGTTGATATTAGCTGAGCTACCAATCCCGTTGTACATTTCAATGCATTCTTCTGTCTCGTCATAACAACCTATTAAGGGTTATAAATAAATTACAAGTTATCGATGAGAACCGAGAGCGTGTATGCAAATGACACGTGAAATATTTATATCTTCCTCGGGTGTCTGCGGACCATTTATTCTTCCAGATGATTTCGGTTTTAAACTTTATAGAGTTAAAACCTCCAAATATAACGGAGATTTTTCATGAATTCTATTTTAAATCATGCAGAATTAAAACAACATCGACTTAAAGATGACAAACGTTAACAAATTTTGATAACAGCAATCAAATCAATGTAATAACTGAAGCGGGTCGTGACGTCTTTTGAACTCTAACGAGAACGCATTATGAACGTAACTTCTGTGATGACCAGCCAATAAAATGTAATATAGAGTTTCAATATCTGCTGTGCCAAAGTTACTAAGGAATCATTATAAATAGTCTTGGTTTAGCCTTATTCTAAAAACATCTACAAATCAATATCCGGGGTCGATTTTAACAAAACATTTTACAGCTAATTACGTATATTGGGACTTTAAATCATATCATAGGATACAGATGTTTTCATCAAAAAAAAAGATAAATGATATTAAGTAGCAATATGGTATGTTTGCTTTACTGTATTCAAAATCGACATGCCAACAAGGATTTATTATGTGGATTCTTCTATTGATATATACAAGGATTCAAACGCTAAGGAATGTAATTCTGTTTATCACGCATGCTATTGATTTGATTTCGGATAGTTGATATGTATTACTAAGAGTTGGGTCATTTAAGGGCACACCAGTTGACTGAGGAAGATCGCTGACCTCGATATTCATCCAACAGTAAGTGCTATTCTTTTTCTGTCCAGATGAAATCATATCAAAGAAGTTACTCACTTTATG